>NC_069501.1:367146430-367295501 GCF_027579735.1 Bombina bombina | reverse complement strand
GAAAAATATACTCACACATACACACACATATATACATACACAATAAGTCAATGGGAAGTGAGGGAGTTTGGTTCCAGGCCCCTCTCAAAATTGTAATAAGTAACACCTAATACCTTATTTTTAAGGCTTTGAAATGAAGACTTTAAGTGCTAAACAGCATTATAAACCTAATAAAATAATCACACAACACAGAATATATAATTAAACTAAGTTAAATGAACAAAAACATTTGCTAAACGGCATTATAAACCTAATAAAATAATTACACAACACAGACTTTACTTGCATTTTTCTGCAAACAGTTATTTCTATGCATTCCAATCTGGACTGATTTATAGACAGTAATATCTTGTTCCTTTGAAAGCTGCTCGACAGCTCAGGTCTGGTTACACTGATTAATTTCAGCTTGCTTGGCTTGCATATCTTTGCTGCAACACAAGCGGACAGCTCCACCTACTGGCTATTTTAATCAATGCACTGCTTCTCAATGCTTTTCAACAGCAGTCACATGACTGAAAAAAAAGGTTGCTAATCTGAAACGGCGCAAATTGAACCGTCTTAAACCGAGGGCACCTGTATATATATGTGTGTATATATATATATATATATATATATATGTGTGTATATATATATATATATATATATATATATATATATATATATGTGTGTATATATATATATATATATATATATATATATATGTGTATATATATATATATATATATATATATATATATATATATATATATGTGTATATATATATATATATATATATATATATATATATATATATATATATATATATATACACATACATACATACACACACACACAGAGAAGTGCACTCACAGGAATGCAGCTTTTTAGCCCAGTAATGCCTTTCACAGAGTAGAACTTTCCTGTAGTATATCAGTCTAATCCCGCCTATTACGGTCAGTCCAGCGCCGAAATACAAAGCAATTCCTCTCTGAACAAGGAACACAGCAACCCCAGACGATCGTTTCGGCCTTCATTGGGCCTCGTCAGTGAGGCGTAGCTATATTCCTCTAAGCACACTGAGCAAGGAGTCCATATCTGGTTGCCCCTTTTTCCCATAGGGAGACCAAATACATACAGAGAGAAGTGCACTCACAGGAACTAACAACTGGCTCAATAACATTGTTAGCCTGTTCTATGGCTATTTGCCACCTAGGTGCAGCTTTTTAGCCCAGTAATGCCTTTCACAGAGTAGAAATTTGCTGTAGTATATCAGTCTGATCCCGCCTATTACGGTCAGTCCAGCGCCGAAATACCAAGCAATTCCTCTCTGAACAAGGAACACAGCAACCCCAGACGATCGTTTCGGCCTTCATTGGGCCTTGTCAGTGATATGTGTGTGTGTGTGTGTCAAGCTGTTGCATTAAGTACATTATCTTATTTGTATATAAATTGGTTGCATGAAATGTTTTGTTGGGGTTATCTAAACTTTTTCAACAGTGACGCTTACTTTTTTTCTGTAGTGAAATAAAATCAGAGCCTTCGCAGTTCATTGTTCATACAGCTCCTCTGCCCAATTCCTAAGGCGCACAGGCTGCAGCATTACAGTCAGTCTAAAACTAAACCGGCCCCTCTGTGTGTTCACTTACGAGCACACCGGCTATGGTTGCTATAGCAACTGTTATAGCATTCTGCACTAAGTTCTCTGCTATAGCTATTTTAGATCCTCTGACAGCGTACTGTTGCAAGCGCACTCCCGTGTCTGATCAGCAAGGCAATGCTGACTGGACACTGAAAGAGGGGAAAATAACACCCATTTCTAGGGGCGTTTTGAAGAAGACCTTTGTGGGACTATTTTATCTACTTTGAGATATGATTTAGGGTATTAGAAATACTTGTTAAAAAAACAAAACAACTTAAATTATGCTTACCTGATAATTTTCTTTCTTCTGACGGGACGAGTCCACAGCTGCATTCATTACTTTTGGGAATTCAGAACCTGGCCACCAGGAGGAGGCAAAGACAGCCCAGATAAAGGCTTAAATACCTCCCCCCACTTGCCTCATCCCCCAGTCATTCTGCCAAGGGAACAAGGAACAATAGGAGAAATATTGGGGCGAAAAAGGTGCCAGAAGAACAAAGACTAAAATACGGCCGCCCCATAGGTAAAACGCGGGCGGGGAGCTGTGGACTATTCCCGTCAGAAGAAAATAAAATTATCAGGTAAGCATAATTTAAGTTTTTCTTCTTAAATGGGAAGAGTCCACAGCTGCATTCATTACTGTTGGGAAAACAATACCCAAACTATAGAGGACACTGAATGCAAACAAAAGGCGGGTACAGAAGGCGGCCCCTACGAAGTACACCACAGCCTGAAATTACCCAACACCCGATAAAAACTGTAACACTTAGAAACAAGGGGTTAAAAACCTGAAGGACCAGTAACTGCCCATCAGTTAAACAACCTACAAGGCCATGATAGAGACCACTCGGATCCCTAGTATCCATTGAGCACAAAAAAAACCCAAGGAGCCAAATCCTGCAGGCTTTCTGATCACACGGAACTAACCCCCGACCCGAAGGAAAAGAACCTTCATCTACCCCCGAGGGGGGGGGGGGGGGGAAACGGAGGACCATAAGATATCTAAAGGACCACCAACTAGGGTAAGAAAACCTCAAAACAACTAAAGCAAACCCAAGGTTGCTAAATACAACCGCCCAGGGTAATAAACTCCCTAGCAGGACAAGGACTATAATTCAATTCCACACCTATGAAAAGGCGATTACAAGAAGAACCAAGGACTACCCTCAGATCCCTGACACACCACCAAACGACTTTTGGTGTTCCAAGGAAGCCATAAACTCCCCACTGTACCATAGTCTAGCGGACACAACCGCTAAAACTAGTCAAAAATAGGTAGCATATAAAACCAGAGAAATTTAGAGCCTGCAGACAAGGATTAGAAAAGAACAAAAAAAAAAAAAACTATATCATATTGGAGAAAAAAAGGCTATCTAGTGAAAACACACAGCCACCTCTGAACAAGAACTTGCGAGCTCCAGCCTCAAGGCAGCAAAGCTGACCCTAAGCCAACGTGGGAGACAATCCCACAGAGAAGGCCGAAAAAACATAATTTATGCTTACCTGATAAATTTATTTCTCTTGTAATGTATCCAGTCCACGGATCATCCATTACTTGTGGGATATTCTCCTTCCCAACAGGAAGTTGCAAGAGGATCACCCACAGCAGAGCTGCTATATAGCTCCTCCCCTCACTGCCATATCCAGTCATTCGACCGAAAGAAGACGAGAAAGGAGAACCCATAGGGTGCAGTGGTGACTGTAGTTTAATTAAAATTTAGACCTGCCTTAAAAGGACAGGGCGGGCCGTGGACTGGATACACTACAAGAGAAATAAATTTATCAGGTAAGCATAAATTATGTTTTCTCTTGTTAAGTGTATCCAGTCCACGGATCATCCATTACTTGTGGGATACCAATACCAAAGCTAAAGTACACGGATGATGGGAGGGACAAGGCAGGAACTTAAACGGAAGGAACCACTGCCTGTAGAACCTTTCTCCCAAAAACAGCCTCCGAAGAAGCAAAAGTGTCAAATTTCTAAAATTTTGAAAAGGTGTGAAGCGAAGACCAAGTCGCAGCCTTGCAAATCTGTTCAACAGAGGCCTCATTTTTAAAGGCCCAAGTGGAAGCCACAGCTCTAGTAGAATGAGCTGTAATCCTTTCAGGGGGCTGCTGTCCAGCAGTCTCATAGGCTAAGCGTATTATGCTCCGAAGCCAAAAGGAGAGAGAGGTTGCCGAAGCTTTTTGACCTCTCCTCTGTCCAGAGTAAACGACAAACAGGGCAGATGTTTGACGAAAATCTTTAGTAGCCTGAAAGTAAAGCTTCAAGGCACGGACTACGTCCAGATTATGCAAAAGACGTTACTTCTTTGAAGAAGGATTAGGACACAATGATGGAACAACAATCTCTTGATTGATATTCCTGTTAGAAACCACCTTAGGTAAAAACCCAGGTTTGGTACGCAGAACTACCTTGTCTGAATGAAAAATCAGATAAGGAGAATCACAATGTAAGGCAGATAACTCAGAGACTCTTCGAGTCGAGGAAATAGCCATCAAAAACAGAACTTTCCAAGATAAAAGTTTAATATCAATGGAATGAAGGGGTTCAAACGGAACTCCCTGAAGAACTTTAAGAACCAAGTTTAAGCTTGACGGGGGAGCAACAGTTTTAAACACAGGCTTAATCCTAACCAAAGCCTGACAAAATGCATGGACGTCTGGAACTTCTGCCAGACGCTTGTGCAAAAGAATAGACAGAGCAGAGATCTGTCCTTTTAAAGAACTAGCTGATAAGCCTTTGTCCAAACCCTCTTGGAGAAAGGACAATATCCTAGGAATCCTAACCTTACTCCATGAGTAACTCTTGGATTCACACCAATAAAGATATTTACGCCATATCTTATGGTAGATTTTCCTGGTGACAGGCTTCCGAGCCTGTATTAAGGTATCAATGACTGACTCGGAGAAGCCACGTCTTGGTAGAATCAAGCGTTCAATCTCCATGCAGTCAGTCTCAGAGAAAGTAGATTTGGATGATTGAAAGGACCTTGTATTAGAAGGTCCTGCCTCAGAGGCAGAGTCCATGGTGGAAGAGATGACATGTCCACTAGGTCTGCATACCAGGTCCTGCGTGGGCACGCAGGCGCTATCAGAATCACCGATGCTCTCTCCTGTTTGATTTTGGCAATCAGTCGAGGGAGCAGAGGAAACGGTGGAAACACATAGGCCAGGTTGAAGAACCAAGGAGCTGGTAGAGCATCTATCAGCGTTGCTCCCGGGTCCCTGGACCTGGATCCGTAACAAGGAAGCTTGGCGTTCTGGCGAGACGCCATGAGATCCAGTTCTGGTTTGCCCCAACGATGGACCAGTTGAGCAAACACCTCCGGATGGAGTTCCCACTCCCCCGGATGAAAAGTCTGAAGACTTAGAAAATCCGCCTCCCAGATCTATACGCCTGGGATGTGGATCGCTGACAGGTGGCAAGAGTGAGACTCTGCCCAGCGAATTATCTTTGAGACTTCTAACATCGCTAGGGAACTCCTGGTTCCCCCTTGATGGTTGATGTAAGCCACAGTCGTGATGATGTCCGACTGAAATCTGATGAACCTCAGTGTTGCTAACTGAGGCCAAGCTAGAAGAGCATTGAATATTGCTCTTAACTCCAGAATATTTATTGGGAGGAGTTTCTCCTCCTGAGTCCACGATCCCTGAGCCTTCAGGGAGTTCCAGACTGCGCCCCAACCTAGAAGGCTGGCATCTGTTGTTACAATCGTCCAATCTGGCCTGCGAAAGGTCATACCCTTGGACAGATGGACCCGAGAAAGCCACCAGAAGAGAATCTCTGTTCTCTTGATCCAGATTTAGTAGAGGGGACAAATCTGAGTAATCCCCATTCCACTGACTTAGCATGCATAATTGCAGCGGTCTGAGATGCAGGCGCGCAAATGGCACTATGTCCATTGCCGCTACCATTAAGCCGATTACTTCCATGCACTGAGCCACTGACGGGCGTGGAATGGAATGAAGGACACAGCAAGCATTTAGAAGTTTTGATAACCTGGACTCCGTCAGGTAAATTTTCATCTCTAAAGAATCTATAAGAGTCCCTAGGAAGGAGACTCTTGTGAGTGGTGATAGAGAACTCTTTTCCACGTTCACTTTCCACCCATGCGACCTCAGAAATGCCAGAACTATCTCAGTATGAGACTTGGCAATTTGAAAGCTTGACGCCTGTATCAGGATGTCGTCTAGATATGGAGCCACCGCTATGCCTCGCGGTCTTAGAACCGCCAGATGTGAGCCCAGAACCTTTGTAAAAATTCTCGGGGCAGTGGCCAACCCGAAGGGAAGAGCTAAAAATTGGTAATGCCTGTCTAGAAAGGCAAACCTTAGGAACCGATGATGATCTTTGTGAATCGGTATGTGAAGGTAGGCATCCTTTAAGTCCACTGTGGTCATGAACAGACCCTCTTGGATCATGGGTAGGATGGTCCGAATAGTTTCCATTTTGAATGATGGAACTCTGAGGAATTTGTTTAAGATCTTTAGATCCAAGATTGGTCTGAAGGTTCCCTCTTTCTTGGGAACCACAAACAGATTTGAATAAAATCCCTGTCCTTGTTCCGTCCGCGGAACTGGATGGATCACTCCCATTACTAGGAGGTCTTGCACACAGCTTAGGAATGCCTCTTTCTTTATCTGGTTTGATGATAACCTTGAAAGATGAAATCTCCCTTGTGGAGGAGAAGCTTTGAAGTCCAGAAGATATCCCTGAGATATGATCTCCAACGCCCAGGGATCCTGAACATCTCTTGCCCACGCCTGGGCGAAGAAAGTCTGCCCCCCCACTAGATCCGTTTCCGGATAGGGGGCCGTTCCTTCATGCTGTCTTGGGGGCAGCAGCAGGCTTCCTGGCCTGCTTGCCCTTGTTCCAGGACTAATTAGGTTTCCAGGCCTGTCTGGAATGATCAACAGTTCCCTCTTGTTTTGAAGCGGAGGAAGTTGATGCTGCTCCTGCCTTGAAATTTCGAAAGGCACGAAAATTAGACTGTTTGGCCTTTGATTTGGCCCTGTCCTGAGGAAGGATATGACCCTTGCCTCCAGTAATGTCAGCAATAATTTCCTTCAAGCCAGGCCCGAATAAGGTCTGCCCCTTGAAAGGAATGTTGAGTAATTTAGACTTTGACGTCACGTCAGCTGACCAGGATTTAAGCCATAGCGCCCTACGCGCCTGGATGGCGAATCCGGAATTCTTAGCCGTTAGTTTAGTCAAATGAACAATGGCATCAGAAACAAATGAGTTAACTAGCTTAAGCGTTCTAAGCTTGTCAATAATTTCATTCAATGGAGCTGTCTGGATGGCCTCTTCCAGGGCCTCAAACCAGAATGCCTCCGCAGGAGTGACAGGCGCAATGCATGCAAGGGGCTGTAAAATAAAACCTTGTTGAATAAACATTTTCTTAAGGTAACCCTCCAATTTTTTATCCATTGGATCTGAAAAAGCACAACTGTCCTCAACCGGGATAGTGGTACGCTTTGCTAAAGTAGAAACTGCTCCCTCCACCTTAGGGACCGTCTGCCATAAGTCCTGTGTAGTGGTGTCTATTGGAAACATTTTTCTAAATATAGGAGGTGGGGAAAAGGGCACACCGGGTCTATCCCACTCCTTGCTAATAATTTCTGTAAGCCTTTTAGGTATAGGAAAAACATCAGTACACACCGGCACCGCATAGTATCTATCCAGCCTACACAATTTCTCTGGAATTGCAACTGTGTTACAATTCAGAGCAGCTAATACCTCCCCAAGCAATACACGGAGGTTCTCAAGCTTAAAATTTAAAATTAGAAATCTCTGAATCAGGTTTCCCCGAGTCAGAGATGTCACCCACAGACTGAAGCTCTCCGTCCTCATGTTCTGCATACTGTGACGCAGTATCAGACTTGGCTCTAACAGCATTTGCGCGCTCTGTATCTCTCCTAACCCCAGAGCTATTGCCTCTTAATTCAGGCAATCTAGATAATACCTCTGACAGGGTATTATTCATGATTGCAGCCATGTCCTGCAAGGTAATCGCTATGGGCGTCCCTGATGTAATTGGCGCCATATTAGCGTGCGTCCCCTGAGCGGGAGGCGAAGGGTCTGACACGTGGGGAGAGTTAGTCGGCATAACTTCCCCCTCGACAGAACCCTCTGGTGATAATTCTTTTATAGATAAAGACTGATCTTTACTGTTTAAGGTGAAATCAATACATTTAGTACACATTCTCCTATGGGGCTCCACCATGGCTTTCAAACATAATTAACAAGTAGGTTCCTCTGTGTCAGACATGTTTAAACAGACTAGCAATGAGACTAGCAAGCTTGGAAAACACTTTAAAACAAGTTTACAAGCAATATAAAAAAACGTTACTGCGCCTTTAAGAAACACAAATTTTCCCAAATTTTGAAATAACAGTGAAAAAATGCAGTTACACTAACGAAATTTTTACAGTGTATGTAATAAGTTAGCAGAGCATTGCACCCACTTGCAAATGGATGATTAACCCCTTAATACCAAAAACGGAATAACAAATGACAAAAACGTTTTTTAAACAGTCACAACAACTGCCACAGCTCTACTGTGGCTTTTTACCTCCCTCAATACGACTTTTGAAGCCTTTTGAGCCCTTCAGAGAAGTCCTGGATCATGCAGGAAGAAGCTGGATGTCTGTGTCTGTAATTTTTGCTGTGCAAAAAAATGCCAAAATAGGCCCCTCCCACTCATATTACAACAGTGGGAAGCCTCAGGGAACTGTTTCTAGGCAAAATTCAAGCCAGCCATGTGGAAAAAACTAGGCCCCAATAAGTTTTATCACCAAACATATGTAAAAAACGATTAAACATGCCAGCAAACGTTTTAAAATACACTTTTATAAGAGTATGTATCTCTATTAATAAGCCTGATACCAGTCGCTATCACTGCATTTAAGGCTTTACTTACATTGCTATTTTCTAGCAAATTCCATCCCTAGAAAAATATTTTAACTGCACATACCTTATTACAGGAAAACCTGCACGCTATTCCCCCTCTGAAGTTACCTCACTCCTCAGAATATGTGAGAACAGCAAAGGATCTTAGTTACTTCTGCTAAGATCATAGAAAACGCAGGCAGATTCTTCTTCTAAATACTGCCTGAGATAAACAGTACACTCCGGTACCATTTAAAAATAACAAACTTTTGATTGAAGAAATAAACCAAGTATAAAACACCACAGTCCTCTTACGACCTCCATCTTAGTTGAGAGTTGCAAGAGAATGACTGGATATGGCAGTGAGGGGAGGAGCTATATAGCAGCTCTGTTGTGGGTGATCCTCTTGCAACTTCCTGTTGGGAAGGAGAATATCCCACAAGTAATGGATGATCCGTGGACTGGATACACTTAACAAGAGAAATATCGACTACTCTTGTCCAAGAAAAAATCCAGACCTTAGAAAAACATCCAACACCAGCAGCCCATGAAACATCGTGAACCCCCACCAAAGGCAGGAACCAGGATAGAAAGCTACCACAGCAGGATTCAAACTCTAAGGGGTCTATTTATCCGAACGGAGCTTGATGCCGTATTTCTGGCGAGCCTTCAGGCTCGCCAGAAACACAAGTTATGAACCAGCGGTCTAAAGACCACTGCTCCATAACCTATCCGCCTGCTCTGAGGTGGCGGATAGAAGACGCCACGAATCAACCCTATCAAATATTATTATAGTATTTGATCGGGTTGATTGACACCCCCTGCTAGCGAATCTGGAACTGATGGTGCAATGATAAATACAGACAGCAAATGCTGTTGACATTTATCGATGTGTGGAGGATGTGGTTCGCTATAGCGGATCATGTCCGTCGCACAATGATAAATGGACCGCCAAGCCTTCAGCTACTAGGCAGAGTAGATATCCCCTAGGCCACATAGACTTGCAGCAACTGGAAGTACACGGTCAAGGCTCAACAGAGCAGCCAGATCCCCAACTCCAAAACCCAAGGAGCCTAATCCTGCAGGCTTTCTGATCACACGGAACTAACCCCCGACCCGAAGGAAAAGAACCTTCATCTACCCCCTGGGGGGGGGGGGGGGGGGGAGGCCCAAAAGATATCTAAAGGACCACCAACTAGGGTAAGAAAACCTCAAAACAACTAAAGCAAACCCAAGGTTGCTAAAGACAACCGCCCAGGGGGAAATAAACTCCCTAGCAGGACAAGGACTAGAAATCAATTCCACACCTATGAAAAGGCGATCACAAGAAGAACCAAGGACTACCCTCAGATCCCTGACACACCACCACACGACTTATGGTGTTCCAAGGAAGCCATAAGCTCCCCACTGTACCATAGTCTAGCGGACACAACCGCTAAAACTAGTCAAAAATAGGTAGCATATAAAACCATAGAAATTTAGAGCCTGCAGACAAGGATTAGAAAAGAACAAAAAAAAACTATATCATATTGGAGAAAAAAAGGCTATCTAGTGAAAACACACAGCCACCTCTGAACAAGAACTTGCGAGCTCCAGCCTCAAGGCAGCAAAGCTGACACTAAGTCAACGTGGGAGACAATCCCACAGAGAAGGCCGAAAAATATCGACGACTCTCGTCCAAGAAAAAATTCAGACCTTAGAAGAACATCCAACACCAGCAGCCCATGAAACCAGTGGAGGGATGAAACATCGTGAACCCCCACCGAAGGCAGGAACCAGAATAGAAAGCTGCCACAGCAGGATTCAAACTCTAAGGGGTCTATTTATCAAGCTCCGAACGGAGCTTGATGCCGTGTTTCTGGCGAGCCTTCAGGCTCGCCAGAAACACAAGTTATGAACCAGCGGTCTAAAGACCACTGCTCCATAACCTATCCGCCTGCTCTGAGGGGGCGGATAGAAATCGCCACGAATCAACCAGATCAAATACGATCGGGTTGATTGACACCCCCTGCTAGCGAATCTGCAGTGGGCGGTGGTATTGAACGAACAGTTCACAATGCTGTCGACATTTATCGATGTGTGGAGGATGTGGTTCGCTATAGCGGATCATGTCCGGCGCACAATGATAAATGGACCGCCAAGCCTTCAGCTACTAGGCAGAGTAGATATCCCCTAGGCCACAGACTTGCAGCAACTGAAAGTACACTGTCAAGGCTCAACAGAGCAGCCATATCCCCGACCCCCACTCCGAGGTAACGGACCCAGTTCAAAAGGATTGGCAACGTCCGAATACAAAGAATACAAAATTCTCAGAACCACACCTCAGAGGGAAAAAAGGAGGGGCCGAAAGGGAACAACCCCATGGGAGAACAACTCTGAACATTAATCTTGCTTGCTATCACAAAGCAAAGGCAGAAATACTCTGGATCCAGAACCCCTACACAGCTCCCTTCCAAAGAAGGACCACTCCCAAACAAGGGAGATAGGACACTGAATTACAGTGTCCCAGTACCAGAATCCAGAACCAAGACCTCTTGCATGCAAGGAAGGGCAGAACCCCTCGTAAAACGAGAAGAGAAGGACCTCTGGGGCTTCAAGTATTCTGTATTCTGAAAACCTTCCCGAAGGAGGGCAAACGCAAAGGAACCGCTTTCCCAGCCATAGGCATGGAGAAGAAATGACCGAAACGGTAAAACAATTGATAAAAGACCAATTTAGCCATACCGACAGCTCAGTTGAAACAAACCACCACAAGCCCACATCAAGGTACAATAGCTGCCCCTGACAACAACTGTAAGATCCCGCCTGAGACAGCAAAACTAACCATTAGGCAGTTATCAAATCTCCCCTGAAGGGACATGCGGATGTTCCAAAACCGAAAGGTTTGAAACCGAACTCAGACCAGAAGGGCCAGACCCCTAGAATCAGAGACCGGTCTATGCTCTAACCCCCTGGACCTCGAATCTCAGACAAGAGTGGCCAGACCCCTAGAATCCGAGACCGGTCTATGCGCTAACCCCCTGAGGAACCAACAAGTCACCTCATACGGAGGAGTGCACCCTAGGAGATGAGAAGACAATAATATCTCCAAAGACCCTTACAGGATCAGTCTCCAGGAAAATCCTGTACCACACAGGAAAAAACAGAGTGAGCCTCACAACTCCTGGCAGACAAGTCGACCAGAAGAAAATGCAGGGGAAAAACCAAAAGGGACTAACCCCTGCGCTCCCAATATAAAAGAGTGTACAACATACTAAAAAGGGAAGTAATAAGGACTTCCCGACCACCCAAGAAGGGAAAAAGTAGCCCCAGCAACCTACGAGAGGTACTTGCGACTAGGCCACAAAAAACAGACATCCAGAAGATACCAAGAGTGAAAACGAAAATCGCAATCCATCTGGTACCCCCGACGTCCAGAGGTCATCCAAACCCCCAAACCCATGGGAATGGATAAACTTTACTTCCAAGGCCAAAAGAACTCTCACGATGAGCCTCAGCAGGCTCCGAGTCCAGAACCCCCTCAACAGTAGGAACGGGAGGCGGACCGATACAGTGCCTTCGATTTCTGTAAATGGAGGCAACAAGAAAAAAACGAACACTTATCAAAGTGAACAACCCAGCACCCGACAGGGTAACCAGCACACCGGCATCACATAGCAACTGTTCCTTACGGTTCATGTCGCCTAGCGCCCGACCAGGACCCGCCTGGTATGGGAACACCCCAAAAATGTCCAAAGGTACAAGAAAATTCGAAGCCCCCGAAGGGATTGATAAACTATAAAACATAACTATGTCATTATATAGTACCGTGCAACTTCCGAGGAAGTGCCCACGTGACCACAAAATCGCAAGTATCAGTTCAAGAGAAGAAACGTTCCCAATACGAAAATTATAACAGACATGAGCTTCAAAAAACAAATTAAACACATCCTATTCAGAGCAATTAAATGAAGGCAGCACCCATGGGTGAATGCCCAAGGAGAATGGGCACGTTAACAGGACCAGCCGATCAGGGGTCCATTCTCCTAAGCTCAGAACTGGAACAGATACTTAAAGAAAAGGAAAACGGAGACGTCAAGGAGATTGGCTTTATCCCCATACGTCTAACCCAGTTTGCCATCCGGCACAGAAGACCGAGGATCCCTCTGCCCAGTAGAACCAGAATCCTCCAGCACTGTCAAAACATGTAGTACACGAAGACGTGCCAGTCTATAACGGAAGGCAAAATGTTCCCCCGCCAGATCGATGGACGAGGGAGGGGCCCCTGAAGCCTCAGAGGCCATCGCTTCCCCAGAAGGTCGAACAGACTCATGCAATCTCACGCTTGATGGACCCTGGTTAACAGAACACAGACAGTATCTTAAAAATACTTCTCTTTGGAGATATAAATGTGCCAGCGCCATAGATATGGCCATGCGGAACTGTGCCGTAACCTCTGGAGGAAACAAGCCGCCTTCCGGAGAAGGAGTAACGGCCATAGGGACACCTGCTTGCATAGCAAAAGAAGGTTCTGGGGCGTGCGCTTCACTGGACATGGAATCCTCAGGGGCGGATGGTTCAACGCACTCTACGCTCCTTAAATCCGGGGAAGAGAGTACTATGCACGGCAATCAGAAAATAACTGAAGGGCCCAAGACGTATACTCCGAGTCGGAGATGTCTGTCTCTAAAAAATCAGAATCCTCCATAAACTTGGAGATTGCAAATATGGACAAAAGCTAAACGGCACCTTGCACCCCCAATGGCTGGGGCACTCATCACTATCTGTGAACCAGACAACTAACGAACAGACTCTCTCCGTCGTCAATCGGTACAGAAATGGAATTACAATGAGCCCAAGCACCACTACACATTAGCAGACAGAATCATAACAAACATGATAAAAGCCCCCCCCCCCCCCGTTCAATAACACCCCACAGGAGATATTAACCCTTGATTCCATAAGATTAAGGAACTTTGATTAACATTACATTCACATATCGAAATAAAATGAAACGATCTTACCGGAATCTATGCCGTGGAACAGGAACACGGCCCTTCAAGTGGGACAGATAGTAGCATCGCTTCTGACATGGACTTGAATTTAGAAAGCAGGCAGCGAAACTCGTCAACGTGGATTGCTAAGGAGCTGTTAACATGAGTCGGGATGGTTTCGCATGAAAGACTCTCCCTGCATCTCCGGACTCTAACTTTCACCCATGCTCTCACTGTAAGGCTGACAGGATTACTTAAAACTCCAGTCTCATTTTGAAGAGTACTACCCTCCATAAGAGACTATCTTTAATCTTCTGACACTTCTCTGCCAACCTCCTGTGACGAAAGGCAAAGAATGACTGGGGGATGAGGGAAGTGGGGGAGGTATTTAAGCCTTTGGCTGGGGTGTCTTTGCCTCCTCCTGGTGGCCAGGTTCTGAATTCCCAAAAGTAATGAATGCAGCTGTGGACTCTTTAAGACGAAAACTAGGCAATTCAATTAAAAATAACAATTTAATGGTATACAAATTAGGGGAGTTTATTATGGACCTTTAAAGGGACATTAAACCCAAAATTTTGCTTTCACTATTCAGACAGGGAATACAATTTCTTTAAAAAGTTTCCAATTTACTTCTATTATCAAATTTACTTTGTTTTAATGTTATTCTTCGCTTTAGAGATACCAGTATGTAGGTATCATGCACATGCAACATTAAATAGTACTGCCGTCTAGTGCTCTTGCTAATGTATAACATTGTTGCAAAACTGCTGCCATGTAGTGCCGACATGTGGAAAGGATAACAAAAAGTATGAAATTTTGATAATAGAAGTAAATCAGGAAAGTTGTTCTATCTGAATCATGAAAGAAATTTTGGGGGTTTTAAGTCCCTTTAAAGGGACAGTCAACCTATGGAATGTTCATCACAAAATAACCCTATTTGCCGACGACGTATTGTTAACAGTAACTAAGCCTCTTATATCTCTGCATAATATCTATAAGATTATACAACAGTATTCTGATATATTGGGATATAAAATAAATTTGAACAAATGTGAAGCGCTTTCGATGGGTTTACCTAAACACACTGTCAAACTGATAGAAACAAATTTTGATTTTAAACAGGTTAAGACTGGCATTAAATACCTAGGGGTTAAGCTAACAATACAATATTAACAACTTTGCAAGACAAAATAAGTTTCTTTATATAAATCAATACGGTCTGATTTAGCAAAATGGAGTAAATATGTTTTTTCTTGGTACGGAAGGATGTCATCGATTAAAATGAATATTCTCCTGAGAATCTTGTACCTATTCCGGACTGACGATCAAAATAGACCGATCAGACCTTAAAACTCTCCAATCGGATCTGTACAAATTTCTTAGAGACTCTAAACATGCGAGAAATTCTCAGGACATTCTCACCAGGCACAGACAATTAGGTGGAGTAGGAGTTCCTAGTTTGGCGGATTACTACTCAGCGGCTAAACTGGCCCAGAATTCTTTATTAGTTCGGACACAAGATGATGTGATATGGACCAAGCTGGAAGCTATCATTGGGGGGTATGACTCACTAGACTATATATTATGGGATAGAGGAAAACACAAACATGATGACAGCTACCACAATCCGATTACTATGCTGACAGTTAAACAGGCTGATCTGCCTAATAGAGATGGAACTTTAATACTCACTAACTCTTTAATTAAAGGGACACTGAACCAAAAATGTTTCTTTTGTGATTTAGATAGAGCATGCAATTTTAAGCAACTTTCTAATTTACTCATATTATCAATTTTTCTTCATTCTCTTGCTATCTTTATATAAAAAAAAGGCATCTAAGCTTTTTTCTTGGTTCAGAACTCTGGAAAGCAGTTTTTGATTGGTGGATGAATTTATCCACCAATCAGCAAGGATAACCTAGGTTGTTCACCAAAAATGGGCCGGCATCTAAACTTACATTCTTGCATTTCAAATAAAGATTCCAAGAGAATGAAGAAAATTTGATAATAGGAGTAAATTAGAAAGTTGCTTAAAAAATGTCATGCTCTATCTGAATCACGAAAGAAAAAATTTGGGTACAGTGTCCCTTTAAACCCTTAAAATATATATTACCAACAGATTCAAGACCTCAGATAGACCATTATTCTGTCGAAAAGAACCAAAACGATTAGAAGCTTTAGATTTACCCTTAGATCTTTTATCCTAAGGTTAAAAAAAACTCCCTTCCCCTCAGTGACAGTTGAAATAATCAAATCCAACTGAGAACCAAACAAAGTGTTACCTTGGAAAGAAAGAGAGTAATCTAGACTTAGATACCATGTCAGCATTCCAATATTTGAGTCAAAAAGCTCTTCTAGTTAAAATAGCTAAAGATCTAGATCTAACATCAATTTTGATGATATCAAAAATGGCATCACAGATAAAATGATTAGCATATTGAAGCAAGCGAACAATGCTAGACAAATCAGGATCTGTTTCCTGTTGCGCTAAGCTTTCCAACCAAAAAGTTGATGCAGCTGCAACATCAGCCATAGAAATGGCAGGCCTGAGAAGATAGCCAGAATATAAATAAGCTTTCCTTAGATAAGATTCAAGTTTCCTATCTTAAGGGTCCTTAAAGGAATACTATATTCCATAGGAAATAGTAGTTCCTTTAGCAGGAGTAGAAATAGCCCCATCAACTTTGGGGATTTTTTTCCCAAAACTCCAATCTAACTGCTGACAAAGGATATAACTTTTTAAACCTAGAAGAAGGAATAAAAGTACCACCAGGCCTACTCCATTCCTTTGAAATCATATCAGAAATAGCATCAGGAACTGGAAAAACCTCTGGAGTAACCACAGGAGGTTTATAAACAGATTGTAAACTAAAACTAGTTTCCTCAATATCCAAAGTAATCAACAACTCTTTTAACAAGGAACGAATATACTCCATCTTAAAGAGATAAGAAGATTTGTCAGTGTCAATATCTGATGAAGGATCTTCTGAATCAGATAGACCCTCATCAGAGGAGGATAATTCAGTATGTTGTCGGTCATTTGAAATTTCATCAACTCTATGAGAAGTTTTAAAAGACCTTTACGTTTATTAGAAGGCGGAATAGCAGACAAAGCCTTCTGAATCGCATCAGCAATACAATTTTTTATATTCACAGGGATATCATGTACATGAGATGTTGAAGGAACAACAGGCATTGTTCTAGTACTGATGGATACATTCTCTGCATGTAAAAGCTTATCATGACAACTATTACATACCACAGCTGGAGATATAATCTCCGCTAACTTACAACAGATACACTTAACTTTGGTAGAACTGTTATTAGGCAGCAGAAACCAACAGTGGTTTCTGAGACAGGATCAGATTGAGACAAAAACAACATATAAAGCCAAATTATCAATTTCCTTATATGGCAGTTTCAGGAATGGGGAAAAATGCAAACAGCATTGCCCTCTAAGCATAGAAAAAGACAAGGAGCATATAGGAAGTGGGGTTTAAATAAATCATTTATTTGGCGCCAAGTATGACGCAAGAAAAGGAAACCTGGCGCCAACTAAGACGGCGGAAATGACGAATTTGTGTCACCGAACATACCTTCGCGCCAAAAAAATTATTGCGCCAAGAATTACACAAATATCAGCATTTTGCGACCTCGCAAGCCTAATTTAGCCCACGAAAATTAATGAAAAAGCAGTTTATTTGAAGAAAAGACTATACCCCAGGTAAGATAAAATAACTTCCTAAATATATTTTCCCAATTTTGAAACTGTTAGTCTGCAAAAGGAAATATACATAAACCTGACTCATGGCAAATATAAGTACAATACATATATTTAGAACTTTATATAAAAGCATAAAGTGCCAAACCATAGCTGAGGTGTCTTAAGTAATAAAAACATACTTACCGAAAGACACCCATACACATATTTAGCGCTGCGGAATCTGTTGGCGCTCTACAAATAACCGATAATAATAATAATATAGCAGATAGCCAAACCAGTACTGAAACAGTAACAGTAGAGGTAATGGAATATGAGAGTATATCGTCGATCTGAAAAGGGAGGTAGGAGATGAATCTCTACAACCGTTAACAGAGAACCTTTGAAAAGATTTCCCATAAGGAAAACCATAAAATCAATAGGCGATACTCCCTTCACATCCCTCGGACGTTCACTGTACTCAGAGGAATCGGGCTTCAAAATGCTGAGAAGCACATATCACAGAAGAAAATCAAGCACAAACTTACTTCACCACCTCCATAGGGAGGCAAAGTTTGTAAAACTGAATTGTGGGTGTGGTGAGGGGTGTATTTATAGGCATTTTGAGGTTTGGGAAACGTTGCCCCTTCTGGTAGGATTGTATATCCCATACGTCACTAGCTCACGGACTCTTGCCAATTTCATGAAAGAAAACATTTTTCCTGCTTTATCTTGGAAATTACTCTGGGAAGAAGGAACAGAGGTGGAAAAAGATAAGCAGGCTGGAATGACCAAGGAAGTATTAGAACATCCACTGCATGTGGATCCAAGGACCTCGCAAAAGTACCTTGGAAGTTTGATGTTCAAATGAGAGGCCATCAGATATATATCTGGTATGCCCCAAAGGTCCACTATCAGACTGAATACCTCCTGATAAAGACACCATTTCCCTGAATGAAGAAAAGCCTGAGATTTTACAGGATTCTTTGGCACGTTGGACTTTTCTGTCCTCCTCTGGGAGGCCTTGATCTGAATACTATCCAATAACCCTGAGAAACAATATTCTGAACCCAGGGACCTGGGACAGATTGAAACCAAGCTTTTTGAAAAAGTTTTAATATGCCCCCTAGCAGAATATCTAGAACGGGGGCAGCACCTTCACGCAGACTTGGAATCTGGGGTAGATTCCTTATCCTGCTTAGACTTATTCCAGTTATTATTAGTGGGTCTCCAGACTGCACTGGATATACCTTGTTTCTGAGAGGAGTCAGATTTTTGTTCAGATGAAAGGAACGAAAACTGGGAGCCTTAAATTTTCCATTTTGTCCTGAGGAAAAAAAGCACCCTTACTACCAATATCAGTAGAAATAATAGAATATAAATTAGACAAAAACATAATTTATGCTTACCTGATAAATTCCTTTCTTCTGTAGTGTGATCAGTCCACGGGTCATCATTACTTCTGGGATATTACTCCTCCCCAACAGGAAGTGCAAGAGGATTCACCCAGCAGAGCTGCATATAGCTCCTCCCCTCTACGTCACTCCCAGTCATTCGACCAAGGACCAACGAGAAAGGAGAAGCCAAGGGTGTAGTGGTGACTGGAGTATAACTTAAAAAATATTTACCTGCCTTAAAAACAGGGCGGGCCGTGGACTGATCACACTACAGAAGAAAGGAATTTATCAGGTAAGCATAAATTATGTTTTCTTCTGTTAAGTGTGATCAGTCCACGGGTCATCATTACTTCTGGGATACCAATACCAAAGCAAAAGTACACGGATGACGGGAGGGATAGGCAGGCTCTTTATACAGAAGGAACCACTGCCTGAAGAACCTTTCTCCCAAAAATAGCCTCCGAGGAAGCAAAAGTGTCAAATTTGTAAAATTTGGAAAAAGTATGAAGCGAAGACCAAGTTGCAGCCTTGCAAATCTGCTCAACAGAGGCCTCATTCTTGAAGGCCCAAGTGGAAGCCACAGCTCTAGTAGAATGAGCTGTAATTCTTTCAGGAGGCTGCTGTCCAGCAGTCTCATAAGCTAAACGAATTATGCTACGAAGCCAAAAAGAAAGAGAGGTAGCAGAAGCCTTTTGACCTCTCCTCTGACCAGAGTAAACGACAAACAGAGAAGACGTTTGTCGAAATTCCTTAGTTGCCTGTAAGTAAAATTTTAGAGCACGGACTACGTCCAGGTTGTGCAGTAGACGTTCCTTCTTCGAAGAAGGATTTGGGCACAAAGGAACAACAACAATCTCTTGATTGATATTCCTGTTAGTGACTACCTTAGGTAAGAACCCAGGTTTAGTACGCAGAACTACCTTATCCGAATGAAAAATCAAATAAGGAGAATCACAATGTAAGGCTGATAATTCAGAGACTCTTCGAGCCGAGGAAATAGCCATTAAAAATAGAACTTTCCAAGATAACAACTTTATATCAATGGAATGAAGGGGTTCAAACGGAACGCCCTGTAAAACATTAAGAACAAGGTTTAAACTCCATGGTGGAGCAACAGTTTTAAACACAGGCCTAATCCTGGCCAAAGCCTGACAAAAAGCCTGGACGTCAGGAACTTCTGACAGACGTTTGTGTAACAGAATGGACAGAGCTGAGATCTGTCCCTTTAAAGAACTAGCAGATAAACCCTTTTCTAAACCTTCTTGTAGAAAAGACAATATCCTAGGAATCCTAACCTTACTCCAAGAGTAACCTTTGGATTCACACCAATATAGGTATTTACGCCATATCTTATGGTAAATCCTTCTGGTAACAGGCTTCCTAGCCTGTATTAAGGTATCAATAACTGACTCAGAAAACCCACGTCTTGATAAAATCAAGCGTTCAATTTCCAAGCAGTCAGCTTCAGAGAAGTTAGATTTTGATGTTTGAAAGGACCCTGTATCAGAAGGTCCTGTTTCAGAGGTAGAGACCAAGGTGGACAGGATGACATGTCCACTAGGTCTGCATACCAAGTCCTGCGTGGCCATGCAGGTGCTATTAGAATCACTGATGCTCTCTCCTGTTTGATTCTGGCAATCAATCGAGGAAGCATCGGGAAGGGTGGAAACACGTAAGCCATCCTGAAATCCCAAGGTGCTGTCAGGGCATCTATCAGGACTGCTCCTGGATCCCTGGATCTGGACCCGTAACGAGGAAGCTTGGCGTTCTGACGAGACGCCATGAGATCTATCTCTGGTTTGCCCCAACGTCGAAGTATTTGGGCAAAGACCTCCGATGAAGTTCCCACTCCCCCGGATGAAAAGTCTGACGACTTAAGAAATCCGCCTCCCAGTTCTCCACTCCCGGGATGTGGATTGCTGACAGGTGGCAAGAGTGAGACTCTGCCCAGCGAATTATCTTTGATACTTCCATCATTGCTAGGGAGCTTCTTGTCCCTCCCTGATGGTTGATGTAAGCTACAGTCGTGATGTTGTCCGACTGAAACCTGATGAACCCCTGAGTTGTCAACTGGGGCCAAGCCCGGAGTGCATTGAGAACTGCTCTCAATTCCAGAATGTTTATTGGCAGGAGACTCTCCTCCTGACTCCATTGTCCCTGAGCCTTCAGAGAATTCCAGACGGCACCCCAACCTAGAAGGCTGGCGTCTGTTGTTACAATTGTCCAGTCTGGTCTGCTGAATGGCATCCCCCTGGACAGATGTGGCCGAGAAAGCCACCATAGAAGAGAATTTCTGGTCTCTTGATCCAGATTCAGAGTAGGGGACAAGTCTGAGTAATCCCCATTCCACTGACTTAGCATGCACAGTTGCAGTGGTCTGAGGTGTAAGCGTGCAAAGGGTACTATGTCCATTGCCGCTACCATTAAGCCGATTACCTCCATGCATTGAGCCACTGACGGGTGTTGAATGGAATGAAGGGTGCGGCAAGCACTTTGAAGTCTTGTTAGCCTGTCCTCTGTCAGGTAAATCTTCATTTCTACAGAATCTATAAGAGTCCCCAGGAAGGGAACTCTTGTGAGTGGAACGAGTGAACTTTTCTTTTCGTTCACCTTCCATCCATGTGACCTTAGAAATGCCAGTACTAACTCTGTATGAAACTTGGCAGCTTGAAGCTTGTATCAGAATGTCGTCTAGGTATGGAGCTACCGAGATTCCCCGCGGTCTTAGTACCGCCAGAAGAGCACCCAGAACCTTTGTGAAGATTCTTGGAGCTGTAGCCAATCCGAATGGAAGAGCCACAAACTGGTAATGCCTGTCTAGGAAGGCAAACCTTAGGTACCGGTAATGATCTTTGTGAATCGGTATGTGAAGGTAAGCATCTTTTAAATCTACAGTGGTCATGTACTGACCCTGAAGTACCATTCCCCAGAATACTGAAGTGTAAAGTATACATACATGACATTATATCGGTATGGCAGGATTTTCTCATCAATTCCATTGTCAGAAAATAAAAGCTGCTACATACCTCTATGCAGATTCATCTGCCCGCTGTCCCCTGATCTGAAGTTTACCTCTCCTCAGATGACCGAGAAACAGCAATATGATCTTAACTACTCCGGCTAAAATCATATAAGTATAATCACCATAGTCCTCTCACACATCCTATCTAGTCGTTGGGTGCAAGAGAATGACTGGGAGTGACGTAGAGGGGAGGAGCTATATGCAGCTCTGCTGGGTGAATCCTCTTGCACTTCCTGTTGGGGAGGAGTAATATCCCAGAAGTAATGATGACCCGTGGACTGATCACACTTAACAGAAGAAAAAGTTTATTTTCTTGAAAAGAGAGACAACAGTGTCGATTTAGAAATCATGTAAGCATTCCAGCACTTAATCCACAGGGCCCTCCTGGAAAGGAGAGAGACATGCTTTAAACATTGATTTCCATAATAGCAAATATAGCATCACCAATAAATGAATTTGCATGTTTGAGAAAATTCAATAAATTAGAGGTGGGGGGGGGGGGGGATCAGAAGAATACTGCTGAGCAAGGCTATTTAACCAATAAGAAGCAGCTGCATATACATCAGCAATAGTTATAGCAGATCTAAGAATATGACCAGAAAGTAAAAAAGGACTTTCTAAGAAAAGATTCTAATTTTCTATCTAGAGAGTCTTTAAACAAGTACTGTCTTCCAAAAGGAATAGAAGTAGGTTTAATCAAATTAGAAATAGCCCCATCCACCTTAGTAATGGTTTCCCATAATATGAAATAGCGGATGGTAAAGTTTATACCTTGCAGAAGGAATACAAAATAATTAAAAAAAACCTGGTTTAGGCCATTCCTTGGAAATTAAAACAGAAAAAGCATAAACAACAGGAATAGTCTCAGGGAGATTAGACACCGATTTATAGACTCAATTTAAACGACTACAGGGTTTTATATCAATAGGTTTAGGGTTTTAAACCTATAAAGTATTAAAAACCTCTTTTAAAAGAGATAGACTATATTCAGTTTTAAATAAAAGTTATTAACAGGGTCAATATCAGGTAAAGAATACTCACCATCAGAGAAAATCTCACCATCCGAAGATATAGCAGTATCCCCAATAGGACATTCCTAGTAGAAGGCAACACTTGAACTGACGTTTTACATTTGCTAGGAAGAGGCAAGGCAGCTAGTGTCTGTGAAATCAACGTAAAACAAAAAACTTCATAGCTGGGGGAACGCTATCATCATCACCCAGTAAAGAACAGACCGTAGGTGCATCAAAGAATAACCATAAGAGAAAAAAGAAATCTCACAAAAGCATTCTTGTCAACTATAATGCCTATTAAATCACCAGAGGAAAATTAATCCTCTATAAAGTGAACACAAAAGCATTATTATGTAAAAGGACAATTAACAATACTGTGAAAATAATATTCTGTATACAAATAGAATACACCAGTGGATATACAATATCAACCTCTCTTAGGAATAGAAGTAGAGGGATACAATGAGGTTACCCCTTGATAAGATATCAAAGAACACTTAGCTCATCATATGAGCTTGCTGTTATTGAGGGGTAAGATATGAAGGATATAGTCAGAGCACTGTCCTCCTCGTTATTCTTGATAGTAGATCCTAACAGCAGAGTTCCTCCAATTCATGTAGTTATTAGAAAGCGACAGGTCAAAAAAGACAAACAAGTCAGCCCTAGAGGATTGAACAGAATCTCTACACGGTCCGTAGCTGTGTTTCATCAACCAATCCTAGCCACGGATATATCAGATAATGTGACTGATGCCCGCTCCCACAACGGGCTAACAAGTAATGGCTGTTAAAGCTGCTAAGTAGATAGTGAACCGCTAGCTCTGAGAAAGTGGGAGTACGCAAAATTCTCGGCGTTGCCAGCAAGACGGTCGCCCCTAAGTAACTGAACAACGGATATATGAGGTATAATAACCAAACACCTTCTCCCTTCCCTGGCTACTTGCGGATATGTTTACCTACAAAAAAGCTGCCAGCCGAATGAGGTGTGTCTACGGTGTAGGAAACCCTGAGAAACATTAGATTGATCAGAATGTGATAACAAATCTAAGCACGAGCCACATAAATGATCTTAATAAGACACTTCAGTTGATTTACAAAAAAAAACACTTAAAAGGACCAGTAAACACAGTAGATTTGCATAATCAACAAATGCAAGATAACAAGACAATACAATAGCATTTACTCTGAATTTCAAATGAGTAGTAGATTTTTTTCTAACACATTTTAAAGTTATGTATATTTCCACTCCCCCTGTACCATGTGATAGCAATCAGCCAATCACAAATGCATATACGTATAGTCTGTTAATTCTTGCACATGCTCAGTAGGAGCTGGTGACTCAAAAAGTGTAAATATAAAAGACAAAACAAAGGGGCACCTCATGTGTGGTATCATCAAATAAGCACATAGCCACAGAAAAAAGTAAAATGGGTACTCACAAGGCTCTGGAGCACACCTATGTGCTTGTAGAGACAGGCTGCAGATTTTATCAGGTGTGACAGCTCACCCACAGAGGATATCAGTCATTCACTGTAGTAGAAAGATAAAATACAGGAAAAGCACCAAATTGTGCAGATCACAAAGGATATGGTGTTTGACTTAGCACAAAGGAAGATTGGGTACTCACATGTTAGATGAGCACACTTATGTGCTAGTAGGAGCAAGCTGGCATATTATGGTAAGGTGTGTCAGCTCACCACCAAGGGACTTTTCCTTAGGATGCAATATCCAAAAGTGGCAGACTTCTGTGTGTAAGGTTCCACTCCAAGCAGGTGCAGGCAGGAAAATCACTCACAAGAGTATTTTTACAAATTAAAAAATACTATTTATTAAAAACAAATTAAAATACATGTACAAAGGAGTGAACTAGGGGCATACAGTCTAGCCCCCTGTAAATGCAACGCGTTTCTCGGCTCATACGCCGTTTCCTCAGGCATATCAAATATAAATATAAAAGACTGTGCACATTTTTTTTTAATGGAAGTAAATTGGAAAGTTGTTTAAAATTACATGCTGTATCTGAATCATGAAAATGTAATTTGACCTGAGTGCCCCTTTAATATTGGAATGTGTACAGGAAATACAATTTCTAGGGAAGATTTAGCAACAATTTTTTTGCTGCTCTATAATGGTAAAAACAAAAATAATGCAAAAAAAAACAGAATTTATGTTTACCTGATAAATTTCTTTCTCCAACGGTGTGTCCGGTCCACGGCGTCATCCTTACTTGTGGGATATTCTCTTCCCCAACAGGAAATGGCAAAGAGCCCAGCAAAGCTGGTCACATGATCCCTCCTAGGCTCCGCCTACCCCAGTCATTCGACCGACGTTAAGGAGGAATATTTGCATAGGAGAAACCATATGGTACCGTGGTGACTGTAGTTAAAGAAAATAAAATATCAGACCTGATTAAAAAAACCAGGGCGGGCCGTGGACCGGACACACCGTTGGAGAAAGAAATTTATCAGGTAAACATAAATTCTGTTTTCTCCAACATAGGTGTGTCCGGTCCACGGCGTCATCCTTACTTGTGGGAACCAATACCAAAGCTTTAGGACACGGATGAAGGGAGGGAGCAAATCAGGTCACCTAAATGGAAGGCACCACGGCTTGCAAAACCTTTCTCCCAAAAATAGCCTCAGAAGAAGCAAAAGTATCAAACTTGTAAAATTTGGTAAAAGTGTGCAGTGAAGACCAAGTCGCTGCCCTACATATCTGATCAACAGAAGCCTCGTTCTTGAAGGCCCATGTGGAAGCCACAGCCCTAGTGGAATGAGCTGTGATTCTTTCGGGAGGCTGCCGTCCGGCAGTCTCGTAAGCCAATCTGATGATGCTTTTAATCCAAAAAGAGAGAGAGGTAGAAGTTGCTTTTTGACCTCTCCTTTTACCTGAATAAACAACAAACAAGGAAGATGTTTGTCTAAAATCCTTTGTAGCATCTAAATAGAATTTTAGAGCGCGAACAACATCCAAATTGTGCAACAAACGTTCCTTCTTTGAAACTGGTTTTGGACACAGAGAAGGTACGATAATCTCCTGGTTAATGTTTTTGTTAGAAACAACTTTTGGAAGAAAACCAGGTTTAGTACGTAAAACCACCTTATCTGCATGGAACACCAGATAAGGAGGAGAACACTGCAGAGCAGATAATTCTGAGACTCTTCTAGCAGAAGAAATCGCAACTAAAAACAAAACTTTCCAAGATAATAACTTAATATCAACGGAATGTAAGGGTTCAAACGGAACCCCCTGAAGAACTGAAAGAACTAAATTGAGACTCCAAGGAGGAGTCAAAGGTTTGTAAACAGGCTTGATTCTAACCAGAGCCTGAACAAAGGCTTGAACATCTGGCACAGCTGCCAGCTTTTTGTGAAGTAATACCGACAAGGCAGAAATCTGTCCCTTCAGGGAACTTGCAGATAATCCTTTTTCCAATCCTTCTTGAAGGAAGGATAGAATCCTAGGAATCTTAACCTTGTCCCAAGGGAATCCTTTAGATTCACACCAACAGATATATTTTTTCCAAATTTTGTGGTAAATCTTTCTAGTCACAGGCTTTCTGGCCTGAACAAGAGTATCGATAACAGAATCTGAGAATCCTCGCTTCGATAAAATCAAGCGTTCAATCTCCAAGCAGTCAGCTGGAGTGAAACCAGATTCGGATGTTCGAACGGACCCTGAACAAGAAGGTCTCGTCTCAAAGGTAGCTTCCAAGGTGGAGCCGATGACATATTCACCAGATCTGCATACCAAGTCCTGCGTGGCCACGCAGGAGCTATCAAGATCACCGACGCCCTCTCCTGCTTGATCCTGGCTATCAGCCTGGGGATGAGAGGAAATGGCGGGAACACATAAGCTAGTTTGAAGGTCCAAGGTGCTACTAGTGCATCCACTAGAGCCGCCTTGGGATCCCTGGATCTGGCCCCGTAGCAAGGAACTTTGAAGTTCTGACGAGAGGCCATCAGATCCATGTCTGGAATGCCCCACAGGTGAGTGACTTGGGCAAAGATTTCCGGATGGAGTTCCCACTCCCCCGGATGCAATGTCTGCCGACTCAGAAAATCCGCTTCCCAATTTTCCACTCCTGGGATGTGGATAGCAGACAGGTGGCAGGAGTGAGACTCCGCCCAAAGAATAATTTTGGTTACTTCTTCCATCGCTAGGGAACTCCTTGTTCCCCCCTGATGGTTGATGTACGCAACAGTCGTCATGTTGTCTGATTGAAACCGTATGAACCTGGTCCTCGCAAGCTGGGGCCAGGCCTGGAGAGCATTGAATATCGCTCTCAGTTCCAGAATATTTATCGGTAGAAGAGATTCTTCCCGAGACCAAAGACCCTGAGCTTTCAGGGATCCCCAGACCGCGCCCCAGCCTATCAGACTGGCGTCGGTCGTGACAATGACCCACTCTGGTCTGTGGAACATCATCCCTTGAGACAGATTGTCCAGGGACAGCCACCAACGGAGTGAGTCTCTGGTCCTCTGATTTACTTGTATCTTCGGAGACAAGTCTGTATAGTCCCCATTCCACTGACTGAGCATGCACAGTTGTAATGGTCTTAGATGAATGCGCGCAAAAGGAACTATGTCCATCGCCGCCACCATCAACCCGATCACTTCCATGCACTGAGCTATGGAAGGAAGAGGAACGGAATGAAGTATCCGACAAGAGTCCAGAAGCTTTGTTTTTCTGGCCTCTGTTAGAAAGATCCTCATTTCTAAGGAGTCTATAATTGTTCCCAAGAAGGGAACCCTTGTTGACGGGGATAGAGAACTCTTTTCCACGTTCACTTTCCAGCCGTGAGATCTGAGAAAGGCCAGGACAATGTCCGTGTGAGCCTTTGCTTGAGGAAGGGACGACGCTTGAATCAGAATGTCGTCCAGGTAAGGTACTACTGCAATGCCCCTTGGTCTTAGCACCGCTAGAAGGGACCCTAGTACCTTTGTGAAAATCCTTGGAGCAGTGGCTAATCCGAAAGGAAGCGCCACGAACTGGTAATGTTTGTCCAGGAATGCAAACCTTAGGAACCGATGATGTTCCTTGTGGATAGGAATATGTAGATACGCATCCTTTAAATCCACCGTGGTCATGAATTGACCTTCCTGGATGGAAGGAAGGATAGTTCGAATGGTTTCCATCTTGAACGATGGGACCTTGAGAAATTTGTTTAAGATCTTGAGATCTAGGATTGGTCTGAACGTTCCCTCTTTTTTGGGAACTATGAACAGATTGGAGTAGAACCCCATCCCTTGTTCTCTTAATGGAACAGGATGAATCACTCCCATTTTTAACAGGTCTTCTACACAATGTAAGAACGCCTGTCTTTTTATGTGGTCTGAAGACAACTGCGACCTGTGGAACCTCCCCCTTGGGGGAAGTCCCTTGAATTCCAGAAGATAACCCTGGGAGACTATTTCTAGCGCCCAAGGATCCAGAACATCTCTTGCCCAAGCCTGAGCGAAGAGAGAGAGTCTGCCCCCCACCAGATCCGGTCCCGGATCGGGGGCCAATATTTCATGCTGTCTTGGTAGCAGTGGCAGGTTTCTTGGCCTGCTTTCCCTTGTTCCAGCCTTGCATTGGTCTCCAAGCTGGCTTGGCCTGAGAAGTATTACCCTCTTGCTTAGAGGACGTAGCACCTTGGGCTGGTCCGTTTTTACGAAAGGGACGAAAATTAGGTCTATTTTTTGCCTTGAAAGGCCGATCCTGAGGAAGGGCGTGGCCCTTACCCCCAGTGATATCAGAGATAATCTCTTTCAAGTCAGGACCAAACAACGTTTTCCCCTTGAAAGGAATGTTTAGTAGCTTGTTCTTGGAAGACGCATCAGCCGACCAAGATTTCAACCAAAGCGCTCTGCGCGCCACAATAGCAAACCCAGAGTTCTTAGCCGCTAACTTAGCCAATTGCAAAGAGGCGTCTAGAGTGAAAGAATTAGCCAATTTGAGAGCATTGATTCTGTCCATAATCTCCTCATAAGGAGGAGAGTCACTATCGAGCACCTTAAGCAGTTCATCAAACCAGAAATATGCGGCAGTAGTGACAGGGACAATGCATGAAATGGGTTGTAGAAGGTAACCCTGCTGAACAAACATCTTTTTAAGCAAACCTTCTAATTTTTTATCCATAGGATCTTTGAAAGCACAACTATCCTCTATGGGAATAGTGGTGCGTTTGTTTAAAGTAGAAACCGCTCCCTCGACCTTGGGGACTGACTGCCATAAGTCCTTTCTGGGGTCGACCATAGGAAACAATTTTTTAAATATGGGGGGAGGGACGAAAGGAATACCGGGCCTTTCCCATTCTTTATTAACAATGTCCGCCACCCGCTTGGGTATAGGAAAAGCTTCTGGGAGCCCCGGCACCTCTAGGAACTTGTCCATTTTACATAGTTTCTCTGGGATGACTAAATTTTCACAATCATCCAGAGTGGATAATACCTCCTTAAGCAAAATGCGGAGATGTTCCAATTTAAATTTAAATGTAATCACATCAGATTCAGCCTGCTGAGAAATGTTCCCTAAATCAGTAATTTCTCCCTCAGACAAAACCTCCCTGGCCCCCTCAGATTGGGTTAGGGGCCCTTCAGAGATATTAATATCAGCGTCGTCATGCTCTTCAGTAACTAAAACAGAGCAGCCACGCTTACGCTGACAAGGGTTCATTTTGGCTAAAATGTTTTTGACAGAATTATCCATTACAGCCGTTAATTGTTGCATAGTAAGGAGTATTGGCGCGCTAGATGTACTAGGGGCCTCCTGAGTGGGCAAGACTCGTGTAGACGAAGGAGGGAATGATGCAGTACCATGCTTACTCCCCTCACTTGAGGAATCATCTTGGGCATCATTGTCATTATCGCATAAATCACATTTATTTAAATGAATAGGAATTCTGGCTTCCCCACATTCAGAACACAGTCTATCTGGTAGTTCAGACATGTTAAACAGGCATAAACTTGATCAGAAAGTACAAAAAACGTTTTAAAATAAAACCGTTACTGTCACTTTAAATTTTAAACTGAACACACTTTATTACTGCAATTGCGAAAAAACATGAAGGAATTGTTCAAAATTCACCAAATTTTCACCACAGCGTCTTAAAGCCTTGAAAATATTGCACACCAATTTTGGAAGCTTTAACCCTTAAAATAACGGAACCGGAGCCGTTTTAAGCTTTAAACCCCTTTACAGTCCCTGGTATCTGCTTTGCTGAGACCCAACCAAACCCAAAGGGGAATACGATACCAAATGACGCCTTCAGAAGTCTTTTATAAGTATCAGAGCTCCTCTCACATGCGACTGCATGCCATGCCTCTCAAAAACAAGTGCGCAACACCGGCGCGAAAATGAGACTCTGCCTATGCTTTGGGAAAGCCCCTAAAGGATAAGGTGTCTAAAACAGTGCCTGCCGATATTATTATATCAAAATACCCAGATAAAATGATTCCTCAAGGCTAAATATGTGTTAATAATCAATCGATTTAGCCCAGAAAAAGTCTACAGTTTAAATAAGCCCTTGTGAAGCCCTTATTTACAATCGTAATAAACATGGCTTACCGGATCCCATAGGGAAAATGACAGCTTCCAGCATTACATCGTCTTGTTAGAATGTGTCATACCTCAAGCAGCAAGGGACTGCAAACTGTTCCCCCAACTGAAGTTAATTGCTCTCAACAGTCCTGTGTGGAACAGCCATGGATTTTAGTTACGGTTGCTAAAATCATTTTCCTCATACAAACAGAATTCTTCATCTCTTTTCTGTTTCTGAGTAAATAGTACGTACCAGCACTATTTAAAAATAACAAACTCTTGATTGAATAATGAAAAACTACAGTTAAACACTAAAAAACTCTAAGCCATCTCCGTGGAGATGTTGCCTGTACAACGGCAAAGAGAATGACTGGGGTAGGCGGAGCCTAGGAGGGATCATGTGACCAGCTTTGCTGGGCTCTTTGCCATTTCCTGTTGGGGAAGAGAATATCCCACAAGTAAGGATGACGCCGTGGACCGGACACACCTATGTTGGAGAAATCCCCCTTAAAAAGTTATAAATTCAAAATTAAACTTGCATGATTCAGATAGAGCATGTCATTTTATTACACTTTTAAATTAATTTCTATTTTCAAATGTGCTTTGTTCTCTTAGTTTCCCTTGTTGAAAATGAATATGTACATATCCTACACTAGTGGGAGCTAGCTGCTAATTGGTGCCTGTACATATTTGTCTCTTGTGATTGGCCAACAGATGTGTTCAGCTAGCTGCAGTAGTTGAATGTTGTTTCTTCAGCAAAGGATAACAAGATAATAAAGCAAATTTGATAATAAAAGTAAATTGGAAAGTTCTGTCGTAATTTGGATAGAACATACAATTCTAAACAATATTTTGGAGATTCGTGTCCCTTTAAATCAAGCTCTTGATGAACAGTAAACTAAGCCCCCTAAACACAACGCAAGTCAGGAAGACAGCGCGCACCCAAACAATGGCGTTTAAAGACTAAAAATAAGGCAAAAAACCAAGCGCGCACTCAAACATGTGAAAGATCATGAACACGAATATGCGAAAAGTTGCAAAAAACTAAAGGAATACTAAAAGTATATTCTTACCAATAGACACTTGCCCACTAACACAGTAGTAGAAGCCAAACAAGTAATGAAACATATCAGCAGAGGTAATGGAGATAGGAGTATATCGTCAATCTGTAAAAGGAAGCAGAAGATGAATCCCTGCAACCAAATTGACAGAGCCTGTGACGGATTTCACATGAGGCGAAACCATACAATCAAAGAGCATACTCCAAGTATGTCCCTCCGACAAACACTGTACTCTGAGGGGAACCAGGTCTTACATAAATTGAAGACCCCTCACTACGAAGAACATTGCACAATCTTCAATCTTCAACCACCTCCAACAGAGGCAAAAACAAAATGTACCTGATAAATTCATTTACTCGTGGGAATATCACTCCTGGCCAGCAGGAGGCGGCAAAGAGCACCACAGCAAAGCTTTTAAGTGTCACTACCCTACCCATAATCCCCAGTCATTCGACCGAAGGAAAATGGAAAAGGAATAACACAATGGTGTAGAGGTGCCTGAGGTTTAGTAAAATAAAAAAACCTGTCTTAATAAAAAGGGTTGGGTCATGGACTCTCCATATATGGAAAGAAATGCATCAGGTAAGCATACATTTTGTTTTTTTTCCTAAGATATGGAAAGTCCACAACGTCATTCTATTACTAGTGGGAACCAATACCCAAGCTAGAGGACACAGAATAAACAGGGAGGGAGAACAACAAGCAAACCTAAACAGAAGGCACCCCCGCTTGAAGAACCTTTCTCCCAAAAGTGGACTCAGCCGAGGCAAAAGTATCAAATTTGGAAAAAGGATGCAGAGGGGACCAAGTTGCAGCCTTGCAAATCTGTTCCACAGAAGCTTCATTTTGAAAGCCCAAAAAGAGGAGACAGCCCTAGTGGAATGAGCTGTTATTCTCTCAGGAAGCTGCTGTCCAGCAGTCTCATAAGCAAAACGAATCATACTTCTCAACCAGAGGGAAAGAAAAGTAGAAGTAGCCTTCTGACCCTTACGTTTTCCTGAGAAACAAACAGGGCAGAAAACTGTTGAAAATCCTTAGTCGCCTGTAGGTAGAATTTTAGAGCACGCACAACATCTAAGTTGTACAACAGACATTCTTTGAGAAGAAGGATTGGGACGGAGAGAACGAACAACAATTTCCTGATTAATATGTCTATCCGAAACCACTTTAGGAAGAAACCCCAATTTAGTACGAAGAACCGCCTTATCCGCATGAAAGATAAAGTAAGGCGAATCACACTGCAAAAGCGAGAGTTCAGAAACTCTCTAAGCAGAAGAGATAGCAATAAGAAACAAAACCTTCCAAGATAGCAACTTAATATCTATGGAATGCATTGGCTCAAACGGAGCCTGCTGCAAAACTTTAAAAACAAGGTTAAGGCTCCAAGGAGGAGCAACAGGTTTAAACACAGGCCTGATTCTGACCAGGGTCTGACAAAGAGATTGAACATCTGGCACATCTGCCAGACTCTTGTTTAACAAAAAAGATTGCAGAAACCTGACCTTTCAGAGTACTGACTAAAAACCCTTTCTCCAGACCTTCCTGGAGAAAAGAAAAATTCTAGGAATCCTGACCCTACTCCAAGATTAGTCCTTAGATTCACACCAATAAAGGTATTTATGCTATACCTTATGGTAAATTTTAGAGTAACAGGCTTGCGAGCCTGGATCATGGACTCACTGACCAACTCAGAAAATCCACGCATAAACAGAACTAAGCGTTTAATCTCCAAGCAGCCAGCTTCAGAGAAACGAGATTTGGATGGAGGAAACGACCCAGATTAAGAAGGTCCTTCCTCAGAGGCAACCTCCAAGGCAGCTGAGATGACATCTTCACTAGGTCTGCACACCAGATCCTGCAAGGCCATGCAGGAGCTATTAGAATTATAGATGCTCTCTCTTGTTTGATACGAGAAATAACTTACTGGAAGGAGCACAAAAGAAGAAAACAGGTATGCTAAACCGAAATCCCAAGGAACCGCCAGAGCATCTATCAGAGTAGCCTGAGGATCTCTTGACCTTGAACTGTACCCTGGAAGCTTGGCGTTCTGCCGAGACGCCATCAGATCCAACTCCGGCACCCCCCACTTGAGGGTTAACCTGGAGAACCCCTCCGGATGGAAAGCCCACTCCCCGGGATGAAATGTCTGTCTGCTCAGGAAATCCGCTTCCCAGTTGTCCATTCCAAAAATCTGGATGGCAGATAGACAACAATTGTGAGCTTCCGCCCACTGAATAATCCGTGCCACCTCCTCCATTTCAAAGGAACTCCGAGTTCCTCTCTGGTGGTTGATGTAAGCCACTGAGGTGATGTTGTGCGACTAAAACCTGATAAACCGGGCTAAAGACAATTGAGGCCAAGCCATCAGAGCATTGTAAATTGCTCTCAACTCCAAGATATTTATGGGGAGAGCAGACTCCTCCCAAATCCATAGTCCCTGAACCTTTGAGTCCCAGACTGCTCCCCAGCCTAGCAGGCTGGCATCCGTGGTCACAATCACCCAGGAAGGTCTCCGGAAGCATGTGCCCTGAGACAGATGGTCCTGAGAAAGTCACCACAGGAGAGAGTCATCAATTGGTCTAGATCTATCCTGTGAGACAGATCCGAAAGGTCTCCGTTCCACTGTCTGAGCATGCATAATTGCAGAGCTCTCAAATGGAATCGAGCAAAGGGAATGATATCCATGGAAGCAACCATCAGACCAATTACCTCAATGCATTGAGCCACTGATGGCCAAACAGTAGACTGAAGTGAGAGGCAAGAGGAGACTATTTTGGATTTTGTTTTATAGGGAATCTATTATGGTCTCTAAGAAAACCACCCTGGTAGCTGGAACAAGGGAACTCTTTTCCAGATTCACTTTCCAACCGTGGGAACATAGAAAAGACAACAAAATCTCTGTATGAGAGTTTGCTTGTTGAAAAGATGGCGCCTGAACCAATATGTCGTCAAGGTATTGCGCCACTGCAATTCCCCGAGACCTGATCACTGGCAAGAGAGCCCCCAGAACCTTTGAGAAAATTCTGGGAGCTGTGGCAAGTCCAAACAGAAGAGCCACAAACTGAAAGTGTTTGTCTAGAAAGGCGAATCTCAGGAATTTGTGATGATCCCTCTGGATGGGAACATGAAGATACGCATCCTTCAGGTCTATGGTCGTCATGAACTGACCCTCTTGGGCCAAAGGAAGAATGGAACAAATGGTTTCCATTATGAAGGACGGTACCCTGAGAAACTTGTTGAGGCACTTTAAGTCTAAAATGGGTCGAAAAATTCCCTCTTTTTTTGGGGGGGAACCACTAACAGATTTGAATAGAATCCTAGACCCTGTTCCCTTTACTGGAACAATCACTCCCAGGGAGGAAAGGTCCTGAACGCAGTTCAAGAATGTCTCTCTTTTTACCTGGTCTGCAGATAATCTTGAGAGGTGGAATCTGCCCCTGGGAGGGAAAGTTTTGAATTCTATTTTGTAACCCTGAGATACTATGTCTAAAGCCCAAGGATCTGGGACATCTCATCTCCACGCTTGACTAAACAGGGAAAGTCTGCCCCCCCCACTTGATCCGATCCCGGACCGAGGGCCGACCCTTCATGCAGACTTAGACTAAGCTGAGGGTTTCTTTGATTGCTTCCCCTTATTCCAAGACTGATTGGGCTTCCAAGAAAACTTGGACTGCCCCAGCTTGGAAAAGGGAGAGGACGACTTTTGACCTTTGAAGTTATGAAAGGAACGAAAATTACTTTTGACATCCGTTGAGGCTGTTCTTGTCTTGTGGTAGAAAATATCCTTTTCCACTCATAATATCAGAAATTATTTCTGCCAGACCAGGTCCGAACAAGGTCTTACCTTTGTAAGGAAGCGCCAGAAGCTTGGACTTCAAGGTAACATAAGCTGACCAAGATTTTAGCCACAATGCCCTACGGGCTAGGACAGAGAAGCCAGACATCTTGGCTCCCAGTCTAATAACTTGCATGTTGGCATCAGAAATAAAGGAATGGGCTAGTTTGAAAGCCTTAATCTTATCTTGTATCTCCTCCAACGGAGTCTCTACTAAAATTGATTCAGACAAGGCATCACACTTCTTACTGTGGTAATACAAACTGCAGGTTGCCATTTAAGGCCTTGATGAACATACATCTTCAAACAAGCTTCCAGCTTTTTGTCCATGGGATCCTTAAAGGTGCAGCTATCCTCTATAGGGATCATAGTTCTCTTAGCCAGTGTAGAAATAGCCCCTTCTACTTTAGGCACCGTGCGCCAAGAATCTTTAATGAAGTCAGCAACAGGAAACATCTTTTCAAATACAGGAGACAGGGAGAAAGGAATCCCTGGCTTCTCCCATTCCTGTTAAATAATCTCTCTGTCACACGGTCTGGGACAGGAAAAACTTACAGAGGAAGGAACATCATAGTATTTATTAAGTTTACTAGACTTCTTTTGAAGAAATGTTCCATTAGAATAGGGGTGCTACTTTGTGACAGTATTTATCCTCTAATGTAGGATTATGTATTGCATTATTAAGTAATATCAATCAAAATGGTAATGAATTAGGAATCCTGTCAAAAAAGAAACCTCCTTTAAACAAACACCCCTCTCACAAGAACATTAAATGGTATCACCCATACTTAAAGGAACAGAAAACAGGTTGAGATCTGTGCATATACTAAAAGGGCAAATTAAAAATAGTTTGCATAAAAAAAAACAGAATTTATTACCTGATAAATTACTTTCTCTTGCGGTGTATCCAGTCCACGGCTTCATCCTTTACTTGTGGGATATTCTCATTCCCCACAGGAAGTGGCAAAGAGAGCACACAGCAGAGCTGTCCATATAGCTCCCCCTCTAGCTCCGCCCCCCAGTCATTCGACCGAAGGTTAGGAGAAAAAGGAGAAACCATAGGGTGCAATGGTGACTGTAGTTTAAACAAAAAAATTATTTACCTGACTTAATTGCCAGGGCGGGCCGTGGACTGGATATACCGCAAGAGAAAGTAATTTATCAGGTAAGCATAAATTCTGTTTTCTCTTGCAAGGTGTATCCAGTCCACAGATTCATCCTTTACTTGTGGGATACCAATACCAAAGCTTTAGGACACGGATGAAGGGAGGGAACAAGACAGGTACCTTAAACGGAAGGCACCACCGCTTGTAAAACCTGACACAGAGAAAACACGCTTTGATAGAATTAAGCGTTCAATCTCCAAGCAGTCAGACGCAGAGAAACTAGATTTGGATGCTTGAATGGACCCTGTATTAGAAGATCCTGCCTCATTGGCAGTGTCCATGGTCGAACAGATGACATGTCCACTAGGTCTGCATACCAAGTCCTGCGTGGCCACGCAGGCGCTATCAGAATCATCGAAGCCTTCTCCTGCTTGATTCTGGCGACCAGACGAGGGAGAAGAGGAAACAGTGGAAAGACATAAGCCAGATTGAAGGACCAAGGCGCTGCTAGAGCATCTATCAATACCGCCTCGGGGTCCCTGGACCTGGATCCGTAGAGAGGAAGTTTGGTGTTCTGACGGGACGCCATCAGATCCAATTCTGGAGTGCCCCATAGCTGAGTCAGCTGAGCAAAAACCTCCGGGTGGAGTTCCCACTCCCCCGGTTGAAAAGTCTGACGACTTAGAAAATCCGCTTCCCAGTTGTCCACTCCTGGGATGTGAATTGCTGAAAGATGGCAGGAGTGATCCTCCGCCCACCTGATTATTTTGGTGACTTCCTTCATCGCTAAGGAACTCTTCGTTCCCCCCTGATGATTGATGTAAGCTACAGTCGTGATGTTGTCCGACTGAAATCTGATTAATTTGGCCGCAGCTAGTTGAGGCCATGCCTGAAGCGCATTGAATATCGCTCTCAGTTCCAAAATGTTTATCGGGAGAAGAAATTCTTCCCGAGAGCCTAAGCCCTGAGCTTTCAGGGAGTCCCAGACTGCACCCCAGCCTAACAGACTGGCATCGGTCGTTACAATGATCCATTCTGGTCTGCGGAAACATGTTCCCTGAGACAGATGATCCTGAGACAACAAGCAGAGAAGAGTCTCTCTGGTCCCCTGGTCAAATTGTATCTGAGGAGACAAGTCTGCGTAATCCCCATTCCACTGTTTGAGCATGCACTGAGATGTATTCGAGCAAAAGGGACTATGTCCATTGCTGGTACCATTAATCCGATTGCCTCGTTTCACTGAGCTACAGATGGCTGAGGAGTGGAATGAAGTACTCGGCAAGTAGTTAAAAGCTTTAACTTTCTGACCTCCGTCAGAAATATCTTCATTTCTACCGAATCTATTAGTGTTCCCAGGAAGGGAACCCTTGTGAATGGGGACAGAGAACTCTTTTCGATGTTCACCTTCCACCCGTGAGACCTTAGAAAGGCCAGTACAATCTCCGTGTGAGCCTTGGCTCTGGGAAAAGACGACGCCTGAATTAGGATGTCGTCTAGGTAAGGCGCTACTGCTATGCCCCACGGTCTTAGCACCGCCAGAAGGGAACCTAGCACCTTTGTGAAAATTCTGGGAGCAGTGGCCAAACCGAAAGGAAGAGCCACGAACTGGTAATGCTTGTCCAGAAAAGCGAACCTGAGAAACTAGTGATGATCTTTGTGGATAAGGATATGTAGGTACGCATCCTTTAAATCCACGGTAGTCATATATTGACCTTCCTGGATCATTGGTAAGATTGTTCGAATGGTCTCCATCTTGAATGATGGGACTCTGAGGAATCTGTTTAGAATTTTTAGATCCAGGATTGGTCTGAAAGTTCCCTCTTTTTTGGGGACCACAAACAGGTTTGAGTAAAAGCCCATTTCCTTGTTCTGCAATTGGAACTGGATATATCAGTCCCATCGTGAGTAGATCTTCTACACAGCGTAAGAACGCCTCTTTCTTTGTCTGGTCTGAAGACAGACGAGAAATGTGAAACCTTCCCCTTGGAGGGGAGTCCTTGAAATCTAGAAGATATCCCTGGGTAACAATCTCTACTGCCCAGGGATCGTGAACATCTCTTGCCCAAGCCTGAGCGAAGAGAGAGAGTCTGCCCCCTACAAGATCCGGTCCCGGATCGGGGGCTACCCCTTCATGCTGTCTTAGTAGCAGCTGCAGGCTTCTTGGCCTGTTTACCCTTGTTCCCGCCCTGTAAAGGCTTCCAGGTTGCCTTGGGCTGTGAAGCGCTACCCTCTTGCTTTGCAACTGTAGAGGCTGAAGCGGGACCGTTCCTGAAGTTACGAAAGGAACGAAAAACATAATTTATGCTTACCTGATAAATTCCTTTCTTCTGTTGTGTGATCAGTCCACGGGTCATCATTACTTCTGGGATATAACTCCTCCCCAACAGGAAATGCAAGAGGATTCACCCAGCAGAGCTGCATATAGCTCCTCCCCTCTACGTCAGTCCCAGTCATTCGACCAAGAATCAACGAGAAAGGAGTAACCAAGGGTGAAGTGGTGACTGGAGTATAATTTAAAAGATATTTACCTGCCTTAAAAACAGGGCGGGCCGTGGACTGATCACACAACAGAAGAAAGGAATTTATCAGGTAAGCATAAATTATGTTTTCTTCTGTTATGTGTGATCAGTCCACGGGTCATCATTACTTCTGGGATACCAATACCAAAGCAAAAGTACACGGATGACGGGAGGGAAAGGCAGGCTCATTATACAGAAGGAACCACTGCCTGAAGAACCTTTCTCCCAAAAATAGCCTCCGAAGAAGCAAAAGTGTCAAATTTGTAAAATTTGGAAAAAGTATGAAGTGAAGACCAAGTTGCAGCCTTGCAAATCTGTTCAACAGAGGCCTCATTCTTAAAGGCCCAAGTGGAAGCCACAGCTCTAGTGGAGTGAGCTGTAATTCTTTCAGGAGGCTGCTGTCCAGCAGTCTCATAGGCTAAACGTATTATGCTACGAAGCCAAAAAGAGAGAGAGGTAGCAGAAGCTTTTTGACCTCTCCTCTGTCCAGAGTAAACGACAAACAAGGAAGAAGTTTGGCGAAAATCTTTAGTTGCCTGCAAGTAGAACTTGAGGGCACGAACTACATCCAGATTGTGTAAAAGACGTTCCTTCTTTGAAGAAGGATTTGGACACAAGGATGGGACAACAATCTCTTGATTGATGTTCCTGTTAGTGACTACCTTAGGTAAGAACCCAGGTTTAGTACGCAGAACTACCTTGTCTGAGTGAAAAATCAGATAAGGGGAATCACAATGTAAGGCTGATAACTCAGAGACTCTTCGAGCCGAGGAAATAGCCATTAAAAACAGAACTTTCCAAGATAACATTTTTATATCAATGGAATGAAGGGGTTCAAACGGAACACCCTGTAAAACGTTAAGAACTAGGTTTAAACTCCATGGTGGAGCAACAGCTTTAAACACAGGCTTGATCCTAGCTAAAGCCTGACAAAAGGACTGGACGTCTGGATTTTCTGACAGACGTCTGTGTAACAAGATGGACAGAGCTGAAATCTGTCCCTTTAATGAACTAGCTGATAAACCCTTTTCTAAACCTTCTTGTAGAAAAGACAGTATCCTAGCGATCCTAACCTTACTCCAGGAGTAACCTTTGGATTCGCACCAGTATAGGTATTTCCGCCATATTTTATGGTAAATCCTTCTGGTAACAGGCTTCCTAGCCTGAATTAGGGTATCAATAACCGACTCAGAAAAACCACGTTTTGATAAAATCAAGCGTTCAATTTCCAAGCAGTCAGCTTCAGAGAAGTTAGATTTTGATGTTTGAATGGACCCTGTATCAGAAGGTCCTGTCTTAGAGGTAGAGACCAAGGCGGACAGGATGACATGTCCACTAGATCTGCATACCAAGTCCTGCGTGGCCATGCAGGTGCTATTAGAATTACTGATGCTCTCTCCTGTTTGATTTTGGCAATCAATCGAGGAAGCAGCGGGAAGGGTGGAAACACATAAGCCATCCTGAAGTTCCAAGGTGCTGTCAAAGCATCTATCAGAACTGCTCCCGGATCCCTGGATCTGGACCCGTAGCGAGGAAGTTTGGCGTTCTGGCGAGACGCCATGAGATCTATCTCTGGTTTGCCCCAACGTCGAAGTATTTGGGCAAAGACCTCCGGATGAAGTTCCCACTCCCCCGGATGAAAAGTCTGGCGACTCAAGAAATCCGCCTCCCAGTTCTCCACTCCCGGGATGTGGATTGCTGACAGGTGGCAAGAGTGAGACTCTGCCCAGCGAATTATCTTTGATACTTCCATCATTGCTAGGGAGCTTCTTGTCCCTCCCTGATGGTTGATGTAAGCTACAGTCGTGATGTTGTCCGACTGAAACCTGATGAACCCCAGAGTTGTTAACTGGGGCCAAGCCAGAAGGGCATTGAGAACTGCTCTCAATTCCAGAATGTTTATTGGAAGGAGACTCTCCTCCTGATTCCATAGTCCCTGAGCCTTCAGAGAATTCCAGACAGCGCCCCAACCTAGTAGGCTGGCGTCTGTTGTTACAATTGTCCAGTCTGGCCTGCTGAATGGCATCCCCCTGGACAGGTGTGGCCGATAAAGCCACCATAGAAGAGAATTTCTGGTCTCTTGATTCAGATTCAGAGTAGGGGACAAATCTGAGTAATCCCCATTCCACTGACTTAGCATGCATAATTGCAGCGGTCTGAGGTGTAGGCGTGCAAAAGGTACTATGTCCATTGCCGCTACCATTAAGCCGATCACCTCCATGCATTGAGCTACTGACGGGTGTTGAATGGAATGAAGGACGCGGCATGCATTTTGAAGCTTTGTTAACCTGTCTTCTGTCAGGTAAATCTTCATTTCTACAGAATCTATAAGAGTCCCCAAGAATGGAACTCTTGTGAGAGGAAAGAGAGAACTCTTCTTTTCGTTCACTTTCCATCCATGCGACCTTAGAAATGCCAGAACTAAGTCTGTATGAGACTTGGCAGTTTGAAAGCTTGAAGCTTGAATTAGAATGTCGTCTAGGTACGGAGCTACCGAAATCCCTCGCGGTCTTAGTACCGCTAGAAGGGCACCCAGAACCTTTGTGAAGATTCTTGGAGCCGTAGCCAATCCGAATGGAAGAGCTACAAACTGGTAGTGCCTGTCTAAGAAGGCAAACCTTAGATACCGGTGATGATCTTTGTGGATCGGTATGTGAAGGTAAGCATCCTTTAAATCCACTGTGGTCATGTACTGACCCTCTTGGATCATGGGTAAGATTGTCCGAATAGTTTCCATTTTGAACGATGGAACTCTTAGGAATTTGTTTAGAGTCTTTAAATCTAAGATTGGCCTGAAAGTTCCCTCTTTTTTGGGAACCACAAACAGGTTTGAGTAGAACCCTTGTCCTTGTTCCGACCGCGGAACCGGATGGATCACTCCCATTAATAACAGATCTTGTACGCAGCGTAGAAACGCTTCTTTCTTTATCTGGTTTGTTGACAACCTTGACAGATGAAATCTCCCTCTTGGGGGAGATAATTTGAAGTCTAGAAGGTATCCCTGCGATATGATCTCTAGAGCCCAGGGATCCTGAACATCTCTTGCCCAGGCCTGGGCGAAGAGAGAGAGTCTGCCCCCCACTAGATCCGGTCCCGGATCGGGGGCTCTCGGTTCATGCTGTCTTTGGGGCAGCAGCAGGTTTCCTGGCCTGCTTGCTCTTGTTCCAGGACTGGTTAGGCTTCCAGCCTTGCCTGTAACGAGCAACAGCTCCTTCCTGTTTTGGTGCAGTGGAGGTTGATGCTGCTCCTGTTTTAAAGTTCCGAAAGGGACGAAAATTAGACTGTCTAGCCTTAGCTTTGGCTTTGTCTTGAGGTAGGGCGTGGCCCTTACCTCCTGTAATGTCAGCGATAATCTCTTTCAAACCGGGCCCAAATAAAGACTGCCCCTTGAAAGGTATATTAAGTAATTTGGACTTAGAAGTAACATCAGCTGACCAGGATTTTAGCCACAGCGCCCTACGTGCCTGTATGGCGAATCCTGAGTTCTTAGCCGTAAGTTTGGTTAAATGTACTACGGCCTCCGAAATGAAGGAATTAGCTAGTTTAAGGACTCTAAGCCTGTCCGTAATGTCGTCTAGCGTAGATGAACTAAGGTTCTCTTCAAGCGACTCAATCCAAAATGCTGCCGCAGCCGTAATCGGCGCGATACATGCAAGGGGTTGTAATATAAAACCTTGTTGAACAAACATTTTCTTAAGGTAACCCTCTAATTTTTTATCCATTGGATCTGAGAAAGCACAGCTATCCTCCACCGGGATAGTGGTACGCTTAGCTAAAGTAGAAACTGCTCCCTCCACCTTGGGGACCGATTGCCATAAGTCCCGAGTGGTGGCGTCTATTGGAAACATCTTTCTAAATATTGGAGGGGGTGAGAACGGCACACCGGGTCTATCCCACTCCTTAGTAACAATTTCAGTTAGTCTCTTAGGTATAGGAAAAACGTCAGTACTCGCCGGTACCGCAAAGTATTTCCATAGTCCTCTCACACATCCTATCTAGACGTTGGGTGCAAGAGAATGACTGGGACTGACGTAGAGGGGAGGAGCTATATGCAGCTCTGCTGGGTGAATCCTCTTGCATTTCCTGTTGGGGAGGAGTTATATCCCAGAAGTAATGATGACCCGTGGACTGATCACACATAACAGAAGAAATTAGCCTTGTTTTTAGCCCTAAAGGGCCTATCCTGAGGGAGAGTATGGCCCTTTCCCCCTGTGATTTCTGAAATAATTTCTTTCAATTCTGGCCCGAAAAGGGTCTTGCCCTTGAAAGGGATATTTAGTAATTTGGATTTTGAAGACACATCGGCCGACCATGACTTGAGCCAAAGTGCTCTGCGCGCGATAATGGCGAAACCTGAATTTTTTGCCGCTAACTTAGCCAATTGCAAAGCGGCATCTGTGATAAAAGAATTAGCCAGCTTTAATTCTATCCATGACTTCGTCATATGAGGTCTCCCTCTGGACCGACTCCTCCAGCGCCTCAAACCAAAAAGCAGCTGCAGTAGTTACAGGAATAATGCAGGCAATGGGTTGGAGAAGGAAACCTTGTTGAACAAAAATTTTCTTCAGTAAACCTTCTAACTTTTTATCCATAGGATCTTTAAAAGCACAACTGTCTTCAATTGGAATAGTTGTGCGCTTAGCCAGTGTAGAAACTGCCCCCTCTACCTTAGGGACCGTCTGCCACGAGTCCCGTCTGGGGTCAGTTATGGGGAACATTTTCTTAAAAATAGGGGGGGGGGGAACAAAAGGGACACCTGGTCTCTCCCACTCCCTAGAAACAATGTCCGCCACCCTTTTAGGGATCGGAAACGCATCAGTGTATACCGGGACTTCTAGGTATTTGTCCATCTTACACAATTTCTCTGGAACCACCATAGGGTCACAATTATCCAGAGTGGATAAAACCTCCCTAAGCAATATGCGGAGGTGTTCCAATTTAAAATTTAAACGCTAGTGAATCTGATTCTGCCCGCTGAGAAACCTTTCCTGAGTCGGAAATTTCTCCCTCAGACATCAAATCCCTCACAGCCACTTCAGAGTGTTGTGAGGGTACATCAGATAAACCTCCCAAAGCTTCTGACTGCTTATAATCTGTTCTTAAGAGAGAACTATCACGCTTTGTAGGAAAAACTGGTAGTTTGGATAGAAATGCCGCAAGGGAATTATCCATGACTGTCGCTAGTTGTTGTAATGTAATAGGGGCCAATGCACTAGAGGTACTAGGCATCGCTTGCGCGGGCGTAACTGGTGGCGACACATGGGGAGAGGAAGGTGGACTATCCTCGTTACCTTCAGTCAAAGAATCATCTAGGGCTACATTTTTAAGTGACACAATATGATCTTTAAAGTGTACAGACACATTAGTGCACTTGGAACACAATTTTAGAGGGGGTTCCACCATGGCTTCTGAACACATAGAGCAAGGCCTTTCCTTAGTGTCAGACATGTTTAACAGACTAGTATTATACACAAGCAGGCTTGGAAACACTTTATTCAAATAAAAATTAGAATTTGAAAAAAACGTTACTGTGCCTTTAAGAAATAAAAAGCGCAACACAATTTTACAAAACCGTGAAAAATGAACCAATCTTTTTGAAATTTTTACCGGATGAGCCTAAGGCTTTGAAATGATTGCACAACAATTTTCAGCCCGATTAACCCCTTAATGCCCAAACCGGAGCAACCTAAAGCTGACAACCGGTTTATAAACTACAGCACCTTGCCACAGCTTACTGCTGTGGCCCTACCTGCCCTTAGGCATTAGTTTTGGGGGAAACAAGCTTCTTTGAAGTCCTCAAGCAGTCTCTGGACCCTCCATGTGAAGCTGCATGAACTGTCTGCTAATACTAACTGCGCAACTGAGGCGCAAAATTAGGCCCCCTCCACTCCGGAGTTGTGGGGCCTTCAAAATCCCAATTAGGTGACTAAACATATGCCATGTGGAAGATAACCCCATAATAAACACACAAAAGTGCTTAAAAAGTGTCTATAACGAGTATTTTTTCCAAATAAATAATCGATTGCCCTGTAACAGTGTCCACCAGCCTATTGAGCCCTGTTAAGTAAGCCTTCAATTCTATACTGAGTCTCAGAACATAGCTTACCTTCCCCACATGGGGATTCTTGTCAGTCTTCTAGCATTAACTGAATCTTATCTAGAAAAAGATGACTGAACATACCTTATTGCAGTTAAGCCAGCAAACTGTTCCCCCCAACTGAAGTTTTCTGGTACTCCTCAGTCCTGTGTGGGAACAGCAGTGGATTTTAGTTATAACATGCTAAAATCATTTTCCTCTCAGCAGAATTCTTCATCACATTTCTGCTATAGAGTAAATAGTACAAACCGGTACCATTTAAAAATAACAAACTCTTGATTGAAGATATAAAACTACAAATCTAACACGACATTCACTTTACCCTTCCGTAGAGTGGCCCTGCTGCCAGAGCCGGCAAAGAGAATGACTGGGGGGCGGAGCTAGAGGGGGAGCTATATGGACAGCTCTGCTGTGTGCTCTCTTTGCCACTTCCTGTGGGGAATGAGAATATCCCACAAGTAAAGGATAAAGCCGTGGACTGGATACACCTTGCAAGAGAAATTGTTTAAAAATTGCTGGCAAGTATTTTAAAATAATTTTCATAAATAAGCAAAATGAATTACAGCTAAGCTGCATGGAGCAGCCAACTACACCCCCTTATAAGTGTTTAGACACAGGCATCATATTTCAACTGAGTTCACAGCTTCTAAGCATGCTCCAGCACATAATCCCTATGCATTTTTGCATTCTACCAAAACAATAGATACAGCCATTAAAGGAAATGTGTGGGGGAACTGCAGTATACATTTGCAGGTAAATTAATTAAAGTACATATTATATTTTGTCTCTATCCCAACTTGTTTTAGGTGTCTTTAAGCTCCAACATACTGTACTTGCCCCCTTTGCAATTTTCAGTGCTTTAGCAAAAGGTAACATAATATATAAATTTCTTTAAAGGGCCATGAGTAAAACAAAAATACATGCTCTAATTTGTTAAAGCATGTAATCTTAAAATCATTGACCCTGTACTACTGTGAGTTTAAAGGGAGAGTACACTGTAAAATTGTTTTATATGAATGTATTGTCAATGACTTGTTATACCAGCTGCAGAGTATAAAATGTATGAGAAATTGCATTTTCAGGTTTGAGTATATGAAATAGCTGGTTTTGTGCTTTTAAACCACAGCCTATTACAATGGGTTGAGCTTCAGGTAATATATCTCATGTTATCACTTTGTGTACACACACTTACACACTTGCTTCCTTATCTTATATTTGTCTGGAAAACTAAAGCTCAATACATAGAAAGAACAATGGAAAAAGGAAATTTATGCTTATCTGATAAATTAATTTCTTTTACGATATACCGAGTCCACGGGTTTCATCCTTTACTTGTGGGATATATTCCTCCTGCTAACAGGAAGTGGCAAAGAGCACCACAGCAGAGCTACTATATAGCTCCTCCCCTAACTCCTCCCCCCAGTCATTCGACCAAAGGTATAGGAAGAGAAAGGGAAAGAACTAACAAGGTGCAGAGGTGACTGAAGTTTATAAAAAAATAAATCCTGTCCCAAAATGACAGGGTGGGCCGTTGACTCGGTATATCGTAAAAGAAATTAATTTATCAGGTAAACATAAATTTCCTTTTCTTTTACAAGATATACCGAGTCCACGAGTTTCATCCTTTACTTGTGGGATACCAATACCAAAGCTTTAGGACACGGATGAAAGGGAGGGACAAGACAGGAACCTAAACGGAAGGCACCACTGCTTGAAGCACCTTTCTCCCAAAAATAGCCTCAGAAGAAGCAAAAGTATCAAATTTGTAAAATTTGGAAAAAGTATGAAGGGAGGACCAAGTCGCAGCCTTACAAATCTGTTCAACAGAAGCATCGTTCTTAAAAGCCCAAGTGGAAGCCACAGCTCTAGTGGAATGAGCCGTAATCCTTTCAGGGGGCTGATGTCCAGCAGTCTCATATGCCAAGCGGATGATGCTTCTCAGCCAAAAAGAGAGAGAGGTAGCCATAGCTTTTTGACCCCTACGCTTCCCAGAACACACAGGGAAGATGTTTGACAGAAATCCTTGGTCGCTTGTAAATAAAATTTTAAAGAGCGAACCACATCCAAATTATGTAACAAACGTTCCTTCTTAGAGGAAGGATTAGGACACAAGGAAGGAACCACAATTTCCTGATCAATATTCTTATTTGAAACAACCTTAGGAAGGAATCCAGGTTTAGTCCGCAAAACCACCTTATCAGAATGGAATATAAGATAAGGGGAATCACATTGCAACGCAGAAAGTTCAGAAACTCTTTGAGCCAAAGAGCTACTAAAAACAAAACTTTATCTATGGAATGCATGGGTTCAAATGGAACCCCTTGAAGAACATTAAGAACTAAATTCAAACTCCATGGTGGAGCAATTGGTTTAAACACAGGCTTGATTCTGATTAAAGCCTGACAAAATGCCTGAACATCTGGGACATCTGCCAGACGCTTGTGAAGCAAAATTGACAAAGCAGAAATTTGTCCCTTCAAGGAACTAGCTGATAATCCCTTCTCCAATCCTTCTTGGAGAAAAGACAAAATCCTAGGAATCCTAATCTTACTCCATGAGTAACCCTTGGATTCGCACCAAGAAAGATATTTACGCCATATCTTATGGTAAATTTTTCTAGTGACCGGCTTGCGAGCCTGAATCAAGGTACCAATGACCGGCTCAGAGAAACCCCGCTTAGATAAAATCAAGCGTTCAATCTCCAAGCAGTCAGCTGCAGAGAAGTGAGATTTGGATGCTGGAAAGGACCTTGAAGGAGAAGGTCCTTTCTAAATGGCAGTCTCCACGGTGGCAGAGACGACATATCCACTAGATCTGCATACCAGGTCCTGCGTGGCCAAGCAGGCGCTATTAGAATTACTGAAGCCCTCTCCTGTTTGATTCTGGCAATCACACGAGGAAGGAGAGGAAATGGTGGAAACACATAAGCCAGGTTGAACGACCAAGGTACTGCTAGAGCATCTATCAGTACAGCCTGGGGATCCCTTGACCTGGACCCGTAGCGTGGAAGTTTGGCAAAAAGCCAACTGAGGCCACGCTAGCAGCGTGTTGGATATCGCTCTCAGTTCCAGAATATTGATTGGCAATACACCACACACCCTGAGCCTTCAGGGAACTCCAGACTGCAACCCAGCCCAGAAGACTGGCGTCCGTCGTTACTATTAGCCAAGATGGCCTGCGGAAGCACATCCCTTGGGACAGATTGTCCTGCGACAACCACCACCGAAGAGTGTCTCTGGTCTCTTGGTCCAGATTTATCTGAGGAAATAAATTTGCAATAATACTCATTCCACTGACTGAGCATGCACAGTTGTAGTAGTCTGAGATGAAAGCAAGCAAATGGGATGATATCCATTGCTGCTACCATTAGTCCGATGACTTCCATACACTGAGCCACTGATGGCTGATGAATGGACTGCAGAGCCCGGCAAGTATTTAGAATCTTTGGTTTTCTGACTTCTGTCAGAAATATTTTCATGTCTACCGAGTCGATCAGAGTTCCCAGGAATGGAACTCTTGTCTGTGGAACTAGTGAACTCTTTGCTACATTCACTTTCCAACCGTGAGTTCTCAGAAATGACAACACGATGTCCATGTGAGATTTGGACAGATGATAGGTTGACGCCTGGATCAAAATATCGTCCACTATGCCTCGCGGCCTGAGAACCGCTAGAAGAGACCCTAGAACCTTCGTTAAGATCCTGGGAGCCGTGGCCAACCCGAAGGGAAGGGCCACAAACTGATAATGTTTGTCCTGAAATGCAAATCGCAGGAACTGATGATGATCCTTGTGGATAGGAATGTGAAGGTATGCATCCTTCAGGTCCACCGTGGTCATGTATTGACCCTCCTGGATCATTGGCAAAATTGTATGAATAGTCTCCATCTTCAACGATGGGACTCTGAGAAACTTGTTTAGACATCTGAGATCTAAAATCGGTCTGAAGGTTCCCTCTTTTTTGGGAACCACGAATAGATTTGAATAGAACCCCTGCCCCTGTTCCCGATCTGGAACTGGGCAAATTACACCCATGGTGTAGAGGTCTTTTACACATAGTAAGAACGCCTCTCTTTTTGTCTGGTCTACAGACAATCGTGAAAGATTAAATCTTCCCCTTGGGGGGGAAGTCCTTGAATTCCAACTGATACCCCTGGGTCACAATTTCCAATGCCCAGGGATCCTGTACATCCCTTGCCCAAGCCTGAGCAAAGAAAGAGAGTATGCCCCCTACTAGATCTGGTCCCAGGTCAGGGGATGCCCCTTCATGCTGTCTTGGTAGCAGCAGCGGGCTTTTTGACTGGTTTACCTTTATTCCAGGCCTGGTTAGGTCTCCAGACCGCCTTGGATTGAGCAACGTTCCCTTCCTGCTTAGTGGAGGAAGAGGAAGCAGAGGATGTTCCTTTAAAAATTTAGAAAGGAACGAAAATTATTTTGTTTACTCCTCATCTTGAGGGGCTTGTCCTGAGGTAGGGTGTGACCCTTACCTCCAGTAACGTCAGAGATTATTTCCTTCAACTCCGGCCCGAATAGGGTCTTACCTTTGAAGGGAATATATAAAAGCTTAGATTTAGACGATACATCAGCCGACCATGACTTTAGCCATAACGCTCTACAATGGCAAAGCCTGCGTTTTTCGCTGCTAATTTTGCAAGTTGAAAAGCAGCATCAGTCATAAAAGAATTTGCTAGTTTAAGAGCCTGTCTAAAATGTCCTCTAAAGGTGTCTCAACCTTCAGAAACTCTTCCAGGGCATCAAACCAAAAGGCAGCTGCAGTAGTTACTGGAACCATGCAAGCTATATGCTGTAAGAGGAAACCCTGGTGAACAAATATTTTCTTTAGAAGACCCTCTAATTTTTTATCCATAGGGTCTTTAAAAGCACAACTGTCTACAATGGGTATAGTTGTACATTTAGCTAAAGTAGATATAGCTCCCTCCACCTTGGGAATCAATTGCCAGAAGTCCCGCATGGTGTCAGATATGGGAAACATTTTCTTAAAACTAGGAGGGGGAGAAAACGGTATACCTGGTCTATCCCATTCCTTCTTAACAATTTCCGAAATTCTCTTAGGAACCGGAAAAACATCCGTGTAAGTAGGTACTTCCAAATATTTGTCCATTTTACACAATTTTTCTGGGGGAATCGTGATCGGGTCACAATCATCCAGAGTCGCCAGAACCTCCCTGAGCAATAAGCGGAGGTGTTCTAATTTTACTTTAAAGGACACGAAGTCCGAATCTGTCTGAGGTAATACATTTTCTGACTCTGAAAGTTCTCCCTCAGACATAAAATCCCTAACCCCCAAATCAGAGCATTGGGAGGGTGCATCGGAAATAGCCACTAAGGCGTCAGAGGGTTCAGTATCTACATTAATATCTGACCTATGGTGTTTACCCTGCAAACCTGGCAGTTTAGACAATACCTCTGTAAGGGTAGTAGACATAACTGCAGCCATATCCTGCAAAGTAAAAGAAGTAGACGCACTAGAAGTACTTGGCGTCGCTTGTGTGGGCGTTAAAAGTTGTGACACTTGGGGAGAATTAGATGGCATATCCTGATTCTCTGCAGACTGAGAACCATCCTGAGGCCCACTTTCTTTATTTAAAATGTGATCCTTAAAGTGTAAGGCCCTTTCAGTACAAGAAGGGCACAATGTAAGAGGGGGTTCCACCATGGCTTCTAAACACATAGAACACTGAGTTCCCATGTCAGACATGTTGTACAGACTAGTAATAACAGCGCACAAGTCGTTCCCAATCTTTATTATATGTGAAAAAAACAATTCAGCACAAAAACGGTTACTGCGCCTTTAAGAATAAAAAGTGTACACTGTTTTGCAAAGTCGTTAAAACGATATTCAAAATGAATAATTTTGTTGATATAAGAGCCTAATGTGTGTGCTATCGGATATTGCACCACAAGTAATAGGAGAGAAATCTTATTTTTAGTAAATTAGGCAGTAAAAAACGATCTGCAGACAATTTTCACTTAATAAATTCTGCACCTCGCCACAGCTCTGCTGTGGCGCCTACCTGCCCCCAAGACCTGTCAAAACGATCCAGTCCCACTCCAATATACAGGCTCACAGTCTAGTTCCAACCGGAGCTAATGGCTGCTACCTCTCCAGAAACTAACTGCGCACTGAAGCGCGAACGCCAATCATGTCTGATGAACCGACAACTTGAGAAAACTGCATGGGAAGCGTTTCAACAATAAAAATATGCACACACTGCTTTTTTGTAATGAAAATGCCATGTGAACCCCACAGAAAAATTTAACTCAGCCTCAATAAACCTCATAATCGTAACATTAGATGTTTCCTAGGTTGCCCCAGTGTCTAAAACCAGCCCTTAAGTATCCCATGTTATCTTGAATGGGATAATAATACAAAGGTTACTACAGTACCACCTTTTTTTTATATAAGGAATACTGCTTAACCTTTCCCCGCATGGGAAATATGTCAGCCAAATTCTGATATATCATGTCTCCTCAGAATGTAAATGACTGCACATACCTTGATAATGCATGCAGCAAGAAAAACGTTCCCCCATACTGAAGATTTCTTCCTGTACTTCCTCAGTAAAACTAGAGAGAACGAACATGGATCTTAGTTACTACTGCTAAGATCATCCGACTCAAGGCATGATTCTTCTTCTATGTCATGCCAGAGTAAAAACAGTACTCACAGGTACCATTTAAAATAAAAAAATTCTCAATTGAAGAAAAACTAAACTATCTTTTTATCACCACATAAACTTTACCCTTCCTATTGCTAGCATAGGCAAACAGAATGACTGGGGGGAGGAGTTAGGAGAGGAGCTATATAGCAGCTCTACTGTGGTGCTCTTTGCCACTTCCTGTTAGCAGGAGGAATATATATATAAGTAAAGGATGAAACCCGTGGACTCGGTATATCTTGTAAAAGAAATTATCATTTTCTGCACCGCACTGAGTTCAATTTCTTCTGCTGGCTGTGTTTACTTATGCTATTCTATAGCTGAGACTCCAGTATCAAAACTTTCAGTATAGGTTGGGAAACCCCAAGCTAAATCAGCTATTTCAAAAGCCAAAATAGGGGTAAATGAGCTACTTGAACACACTTCAGTAGGTAAAATGGATCATTGGCAACAATTTAAATGGGAGAAATTTTTTAGGTGAACTGCCCCTTTAACCCCGCAAAAGGGATGAAACACACAGTAGAAGTGCAGCTTGGGACCCGCCAAACACTGCGGGTCCCAAGTGGAAATCGCTGCAAAATCAATCATCAGCGTTAGTCGGAAATCAGAGTTGTGTAACTAGCGCTCCCAATTGGATATGCAGAATTTTCTGCATGGGGGCATCAGATAAATAAAACACTCCCTGGCAAAATGCTTCTGTGCTATATCGTATTTATTTGAAAAGTAATGTGGTCATATGAAGACCTTTGTGTTTAGAACATGGCAAAGCTGGATAGCACAATGCTTTATTTTTTGTAAATAACAAAAAAAAATGCAAAACAGGAACGAAATAAACTGCACACTTTGAATTTCCCTCTTTCAGATTTAGAAGACGAGGAACAAAAACAATAAACAGAGAAAAAATGATTTCTAGAGAGGTATAATAAAAATAATATCTTAAGAAGTGCCATTAAAGTATAGGTAAATTTGTCTGATGGAGGCCTTTTTCCAAATATTTTAATACAGTATCTAGATGGAAATTGCATTGACATGAGAATGTAATTTCTTCTGGAAAAAAATGCCATAATCTGTCTATACAAATTAGATTTTGTTTAGTATTTATCCCAATAAAAAAGAAACAATACTTGATCGCGCAAAGCTATGCTAAAGTGTAGATACAAGGAGATTATTAAAAAATAAAATAATCGGCATTACTTTATTTTGTCACATATAAAAGCATATAACACAATATAAAAAGCAAGCGGTTGTGTGAAGCTGGCTGCCCTATAATCGGCACAAATAAAAAATCCACTGTGTTTCGCTAGTGCTACGTTTGCGCTCTTTTGTGCCCAAAAAATTTAGATTTGTGCTGCTTTTATTTTTAAGATAATAGCAATTGTTTTTTGAGTTATTACAGATTAAATAAAGGTCACCAAGACCCCCTACAACAGCCAAAACACATTAAACCGGCTTGTTGGTTAGTGCTGTTTAAATCTCTGTTCTCTCATTTAGTTTTCGATTTATTAACTATTTAATAAAAATCTCCAAAGGTCACCCAGCCCCCCTACAACAGCCAAAAGACATGAAACGGGCTGGTTGGTTAGTGCCGGTAAAAAATGTATTTGTGCTGCTTTGGTTTTCTAGTTATAAGAGTTTGTTTTTCTCAATGAAAATTATGTAACCCACCATCCAATTCACCTCAGCTGCGTAAAGTTGGCACTCCATGTTTTTAAAATGTGAATACAAATATACCATTAATTTGTGCTGTGTTTCTGCGGATTTGTGCTCAAAAATTAATATTAGTGCCAGTTTTGTTTTGCACATATTAAGCATTATATATGATCAAACTCCGCCCACTTTGCACTCCACATTATTAAATTTTAAAAACAAAACATAACATTTGTTTGTGCTGAGATTCTGTTGATTTGTGCTAAAAAAAAAATTAACATTTGTGCTGGTTTGGTTTTGGAAATATTGATGATTATATTTGATCGAACTCCGCCCACTTTGCACCCCACATTATAATATTTTAAAAACAAATATACCATTTGTATGTGCTGCCTTTGTGCAGCAAAATCGAACATTTGTGCCAGTTTTGTTTTTGAAATATTGAGCATTATATATGTTAAAACTCTGCCCACTTTGCACCACAGAATTGCATTTTAAAAACAAATATAATTTTTGTTTGTGCGGATTTGTGTAGCAAAAAAGTATGTTTGTGCCAGTTTGGTTTTGGAAATATTGAGCATAATATTTTATCAAACTCCGCCCACTTTGCACCCCACATTATTACATTTAAAAAAATATATATATATATATATATATACACCGTTTGTATGCGCAGCATTTGTGCTGATTTGTGCAGCAAAAACATACATTTGTGCCAGTTTCCTTTTTAAAATACTGAGCATTATATATGATCAAACTCTGCCCACTTTGCACCACACATTATTACATTTAAAAAAAAAACACCATACCATTTGTTTGTGCAGAGTTTCTGCTGATTTGTGCTAAAAAAATAACTTTTGGTTTTGAAAATATTGAGCATTATATTTGATCAAACCCCGCCCATATTTGTTCTGCTTTTATTTTTAAGATAATTACAACAGTTTTTTTTAAATAAAGGTCACCAAAGGTCATCGAGTCCCCCTACATCAGCCAAAAGACATGAAACCGGCTGGTTGGTTAGTGCTGCGTTGTGCTTTTTAAATCTCTGTTCTCTCTCATTTAGTTTTTGCTTAATTATTTAATAAAAGTCACTAAAGGTCACCCAGCCCCCCTACAACAGCCAAAACACATGAAACTGGGCTGGTTGGTTAGTGCGGTGTTTGTGCCAGTATGTGCAGTTAAAATTTTTATTTGTGCTGCTTTGTTGTTTTTTTTTTAGTAATAACAGTTTGTTTTTTTGTCAGCTAAAATTATGTTACCTGCCATCCAATTCGCCTCAGCTATGTAAAGATGGCACTCCAGGGGCAAGATTACATATGCGGCGTTGACAATTTTTAGTCTGATTCAGTGATCACATATACCGTGCCACATATAAATTATGAGCGTATATTTCACACGTTGCCGCAGTTTTTACTCCCATAAACTAAAATAGAACCGGCGTTGCAAATCTGTTCATATTCAGCGCAAGGACTTATGCAGCAAGAATGGAGACATTTTACTCCATTTTAACCTCGCCACACATACACAAACGCAGCAAGCCTTGCGTTGAGTATTATAGTACCATAACTCCATGGAAGCCTTAATCACCTAATGCATGCACAATATCCACCCCTAATACGCCATCCCCCACAACAATAACTATTAACTGTATTAACTCCTAATTCCCCAACCCCCACATCACAAAGTACCTAATAAAGTTATTAACCCCTAATCCGCCACCCCCACAAGGCAAAGTACCTAAAAAAGTTATTAACTCCTAATCCGCCACCCCATAAAGCAAAGTACCTAATACAGTTATTAACCCCTAATCCGCCAACCCCCTACTTCGCAAAGTACCTAATTAACCTATTGACACCTAAATTGCCAACCCCACACAACGCAAAGTATTAAACTAATAACTAAGCCCTCTAACCTAACACCCCCTAAATTAACAACCAATTACAATACACTAACATAAAATAAAATATTACAAAATATATATATATATATATATATATATATATATATATATATATATATATATATATATATATATATATATATATATATATATAAAATAACTTTAAAAACCATAACATTACTGAAACATTACTGGGGGGGGGGGGGGGGAACTTGCCTTTACTCAAAATAAAAATAAAAAATATAACAGTACACTTAAAAATAAAAAAGTTAAGATTACAAAAAATGAACTAAAATTATCCAAAAAAAAAAAAAATTATTCCTATTCTAATACCTACTTAAAAACAAAAAATCCACCCAAAAATAAAAACAAAGAATAAACTACCAATAGCCCTTAAAAGGGCCTTTTGTAGGGCATTGCCCTAAAGCGATCAGCTCTTTTTCTAAAAAAATTTAAAAAAAAATGCCCCCCCTTACCCTCACCCACCCATTTCCCCCAAAATAAAAAAATAAAAACTAATCTACCCACTAAACCCCAAATAAGTACTCACCATTCCTGAAGTCCGGACATCCATCTTCTTCTAGGCGGAGAAAGTCTTCTTCCAGCGCGGGACCATCTTCAATCTTCGTTCCAATGGCGTGGAGCGTACATCCGACTCGGAGGATCCTCTTCATGTGATCGGCCACCACACACTGAAGATTGACTGCAAGGAACCCCTTTTACATTTGGGTACCTTGCATTCCTGTTGGCTGAAAATTTCAAATAAGCCCATAGGATGAGAGCTGCTTAAATATAAGCCAATAGGAATGCAAGGTATCCCCAATAAAAAAATAAAAAAAACAGACATTTGTGCCAGTTTGGTTTTGGAAATATTTATTATTATATTTGATCAGACACCATACACTTTACACCCCACATTATAAAATTTGAAAAACAACTAACATTTGCTTGTGCTGTGTTTGTACATTAGTGCCGCATTTGTGCTGTTTAAATCTCAGTTATGTCTTTTTTTTTTTTTTCAAGTTATTAAAGGGACAGTATACACCAATTTTCATTTAACTGCATGTAATAGACACTACTATGAAGAATAATATGCACAGATACTGATATAAAAATCCAGTATAAAACCTTTTACAATCTTACTTAGAAGCTCCCAGTTTAGTACTAATAAAAAGGTTAGGCTGAGACACCTGATGTTGGTGCTTTTGGCAGTGTGGGCAGGTGCCAAGTCCTGCTGGAAAACGAAGTCAGCATCCCCATAGAGCTCGTCTGCGGAAGGAAGCATTAAATGCTCCAAAATCTCCTGGTAGACGGCTGCTTTGACCCTGGACTTAATGAAGCACAAAACACAGACTGTGGAAACTTCACACTGGACTTGAAGCATCTTGCAGTGTGTGCCTCTCCATTCTTCCTCCATACTCTGGGTCCTGGTTTCCAAATGAGATGCAAAATTTGCTCTCATCAGAAAAGAGGACTTTGGACCACTGAGCAACAGACCAGGTCTGTTTTTCTTTAGCCCAGGTAAGACGCTTCTGACGTTTTGTTGTTCAGGAGTGGCTTGACAAGAGGAATACGACATTTGAAGCCCATGTCCAGGATCAGTCTGTGTGTGGTGCCTCTTGATGCAATGACTCCAGCCTCAGTCCACTCCTTGTGAAAGTCCCCAACACTTTTGAATGGCCTTTTCCTGACAATCCTCTCCAGGCTGTGGTCATCTCTGTTGCTTGTGCACCTTTTTCTTTCACACTTTTCCCTTCCACATAACTTTCTATTAATGTGCTTTGATACAGCACTTAGGGAACATTCAACTTCTTTTGCAATTACCTTTTGAGGCTTTCCCTCCTTATGGAGGGTGTCAATGATGGTTTTCTGCACAACTGTCAGGTCAGCAGTCTTTCCCATGATTGTGATTCCTACTGAACCAGACTGACACACAAGTTAAAAGCTCAGGAACCATTTGCAGTTGTTATGGCTTAATTAGCTGATTAGAGTGGGACACTTTGAGCCTAGAATATTGCACCTTTTCACAATATTCTAATTTTCTGAGATTGTGGATTTGGGATTTTCATGAGCTGTAAGCCATAATCATCAAAATTATGACAAATCACGACTTGAACAATCTTGCTTTGCATGTAATGTTTCACCTTTTAAGTTGCATTAGTGAAATAAATTAACTTTTGCACGATATTCAAATTTTTCGAGTTTCACCTGTAATGTGTGGTGCAAAGTGTGAGGAATTTGATCAAATATAATGCTTAATATTCCCAATGCCAAATTGGCACAAACATACTTTTTTTGCAGCACAAATCAGCACAAATGCATCACAAACAAATGGTATATTTGTTTTTAAAAATGTAATAATGTGTGGTGCAAAGTGGGTGGAGTGAGTTTGATCATATATAATGCTGAATATTTCAAAAACTAAACTAGCACAAATGTTCATTTTTGCTGCACAAATGCAGCACATACAAATGGTATATTTGTTTTTAAAATGTTATAATGTGGGGTGCAAAGTGGGTGGAGTTTGATCATATATAATGCTCAGTATTTAAAAAACATAATTTATGCTTACCTGATAAATTTCTTTCTCTTGTGATGTATTGAGTCCACGGATTCATCCATACTTGTGGGATATTCTCCTTCCCTACAGGAAGTGGCAAAGAGAGCACCCACAGCAGAGCTGTCTATATAGCTCCTCCCTTAGCTCCACCCCCCAGTCATTCGACCGAAGGCTAGGAAGAAAAAGGAGAAACTATAGGGTGCAGTGGTGACTGAAGATTTTTTTTTTTTTTTGATTTTTTTTTAAATATACTGCCTGTCTTAAATAAACAGGGCGGGCCGTGGACTTGATACATCACAAGAGAAAGAAATTTATCAGGTAAGCATAAATTATGTTTTCTCTTGTAAGATGTATCGAGTCCACGGATTCATCCATACTTGTGGGATACCAATACCAAAGCTTTAGGACACGGATGAAGGGAGGGACAAGACAGGGACCTTAAACGGAAGGCACCACTGCTTGTAGAACCTTTCTCCCAAAAATAGCCTCCGAAGAAGTATCGAATTTGGAAAATTTGGAAAAAGTATGAAGTGAAGACAAAGTCACCGCCTTACAAATCTGTTCAACAGAAGCCTAATTTTTAAAAGCCCATGTGGAAGCCACAGCTCTAGTAGAATGAGCAGTAATTCCTTCAGGAGGCTGTTGGCCAGCAGTCTCATAGGCCAAACGGATGATGCTTTTCAGCCAAAAGGAAAGAGGTAGCCGTAGCCTTTTGACCTCTCCGTTTACCAGAATAAACAACAAACAATGAAGATGTTTGACGGAAATCTTTAGTTGCTTGTAAGTAGAACTTTAAAGCACGAACCACATCAAGATTGTGCAACAGACGTTCCTTCTTTGATGATTCCTATTAGAAACAACCTTAGGAAGAAACACAGGTTTGGTACGCAAAACCACCTTATCTGTATGGAAAACAAGGTAAGGTGAATCACACTGTAAAGCAGATAGCTCAAACTCTTCGAGCCGAAGAGATAGCTGCTAAAAACAAAACTTTCCAAGATAGAAGCATAATATCTATGGAATGCATAGGTTCAAATGGAACCCCTTGAAGAACTTTAAGAACTAAGTTTAGGCTCCATGGCGGAGCAACAGGTTTAAATACAGGCTTGATCCTGACCAAGGTCTGACTAAATGCTTTAACGTCTGGGACATCTGCCAGACGTTTGTGTAACAGAATAGACGAAGCAGATATTTGTCCTTTTAGGGAACTATCTGATAATCCCTTCTCCAATCCTTCTTGGAGAAAAAGAGAATATTCTAGGAATCCTAATCTTACTCCATGAGTAACCTTTGGATTCACACCAATAGAGATATTTGCGCCAAATCTTATGATAGATCTTCCTGGTGACAGGCTTTCTAGCCTGAATCAGGGCATCAATGACCGACTCAGAGAAACCACGCTTTGATAGAATCAGGCGTTCAATCTCCAAGCACTCAGACGCAGAGAAAACATATTTTATGCTTACCTGATAAATGTATTTCTCTTATAGTGTATCCAGTCCACGGATCACCCATTACTTGTGGGATATTCTCCTTCCCAACAGGAAGTTGCAAGAGGATCACCCACAGCAGAGCTGCTATATAGCTCCTCCCCTCACTGCTATATCCAGTCATTCGACCGAAACAAGCCGAGAAAGGAGAAACCATAGGTTGCAGTGGTGACTGTAGTTTAATTTAAATTTAGACCTGCCTTAAAAGAACAGGGCAGGCCGTGGACTGGATACACTACAAGAGAAATAAATTTATCAGGTAAGCATAAATTATGTTTTCTCTTGTTAAGTGTATCCAGTCCACGGATCATCCATTACTTGTGGGATACCAATACCAAAGCTAAAGTACACGGATGATGGGAGGGACAAGGCAGGAACTTAAACGGAAGGAACCACTGCCTGTAGAACCTTTCTCCCAAAAACGGCCTCCGAAAAAGCAAAAGTATCAAATTTGTAAAATTTTGAAAAGGTATGAAGCGAAGACCAAGTCGCAGCCTTGAAAATATGTTCAACAGAGGCCTCATTTTTAAAGGCCCAGGTGGAAGCCACAGCTCTAGTAGAATGAGCTGTAATTCTTTCAGGGGGCTGCTGTCCAGCAGTCTCATAGGCTAAATGGATTATACTCCAAAGCCAAAAAGAAAGAGGTTGCCGAGGCCTTTTGACCTCTCCTCTGTCCAGAGTAAACAACAAACAGGTTAGATGTTTGACGAAAATCTTTAGTAGCCTGCAAGTAAAACTTCAATGCATGGACTACGTCTAGATTATGCAAAAGACGTTCCTTCTTTGATGAAGGATTAGGGCATAATGACGGAACAACAATCTCTTGATTTAAGAGCTTCAGGGGTGTGAAAGGCGCTGGGAAGCTGAGGGTTAATATGAATGAGTCAAATGACTGATAGTTTAAAACGTATGTGTGACTGTTTGTTAATTCTGTCTATAGATGAACTAAGGAATTGTTGTTTAACAAGGTTTAAATATGGGTGGATTATGTCCCATATGGTGTTAGATAGAATTATTTATATAGCGAATTCAGTTAGGATAATCAACCCAACAACTAGGTAAAATAAACAAATGAGATTTAATAAAAACAATTTTGCATATATAAAATACAGTAAAATACGGTTGTGGCCACAACTACAAAAAAACATAATTTATGTAAGAACTTACCTGATAAATTCATTTCTTTCATATTAGCAAGAGTCCATGAGCTAGTGACGTATGGGATATACATTCCTACCAGGAGGGGCAAAGTTTCCCAAACCTCAAAATGCCTATAAATACACCCCTCACCACACCCACAATTCAGTTTAACGAATAGCCAAGAAGTGGGGTGATAAAAAAGTGCGAAAGCATATAAAATAAGGAATTGGAATAATTGTGCTTTATACAAAAATCATAACCACCACAAAAAAAGGGTGGGCCTCATGGACTCTTGCTAATATGAAAGAAATGAATTTATCAGGTAAGTTCTTACATAAATTATGTTTTCTTTCATGTAATTAGCAAGAGTCCATGAGCTAGTGACGTATGGGATAATGATTACCCAAGATGTGGATCTTTCCACGCAAGAGTCACTAGAGAGGGAGGGATAAAATAAAGACAGCCAATTCCGCTGAAAATAATCCACACCCAAAATAAAGTTTAATGAAAAACATAAGCAGAAGATTCAAACTGAAACCGCTGCCTGAAGTACTTTTCTACCAAAAACTGCTTCAGAAGAAGAAAATACATCAAAATGGTAGAATTTAGAAAAAGTATGCAAAGAGGACCAAGTTGCTGCTTTGCAAATCTGATCAATCGAAGCTTCATTCCTAAACGCCCAGGAAGTAGAAACTGACCTAGTAGAATGAGCTGTAATCCTTTGAGGCGGAGTTTTACCCGACTCAACATAGGCAAGATGAATTAAAGATTTCAACCAAGATGCCAAATAAATGGCAGAAGCTTTCTGGCCTTTTCTAGAACCGGAAAAGATAACAAATAAACTAGAAGTCTTTCGGAAAGACTTAGTAGCTTCAACATAATATTTCAAAGCTCTAACAACATCCAAAGAATGTAACGATTTCTCCTTAGAATTCTTAGGATTAGGACATAATGAAGGAACCACAATTTCTCTACTAATGTTGTTGGAATTCACAACTTTAGGTAAAAATTCAAAAGAAGTTCGTAACACTGCCTTATCCTGATGAAAAATCAGAAAAGGAGACTCACAAGAAAGAGCGGATAATTCAGAAACTCTTCTGGCAGAAGAGATGGCCAAAAGGAACAAAACTTTCCAAGAAAGTAATTTAATGTCCAATGAATGCATAGGTTCAAACGGAGGAGCTTGAAGAGCCCCCAGAACCAAATTCAAACTCCAAGGAGGAGAAATTGACTTAATGACAGGTTTTATACGAACCAAAGCTTGTACAAAACAATGAATATCAGGAAGATTAGCAATCTTTCTGTGAAAAAGAACAGAAAGAGCAGAGATTTGTCCTTTCAAAGAGCTTGCGGATAAACCTTTATCTAAACCATCCTGAAGAAACTGTAAAATTCTCGGAATTCTAAAAGAATGCCAAGAAAAATGATGAGAAAGACACCAAGAAATATAAGTCTTCCAGACTCTATAATATATCTCTCTGGATACAGATTTACGAGCCTGTAACATAGTATTAATCACAGAGTCAGAGAAACCTCTTTGACCAAGAATCAAGCGTTCAATCTCCATACCTTTAAATTTAAGGATTTGAGATCCTGATGGAAAAAAGGACCTTGCGACAGAAGGTCTGGTCGTAGCGGAAGAGTCCACGGATGGCAAGAGGCCATCCGGACAAGATCCGCATACCAAAACCTGTGAGGCCATGCCGGAGCTACCAGCAGAACAAACGAGCATTCCTTCAGAATCTTGGAGATTACTCTTGGAAGAAGAACTAGAGGCGGAAAGATATAAGCAGGATGATACTTCCAAGGAAGTGATAATGCATCCACTGCTTCCGCCTGAGGATCCCGGGATCTGGACAGATACCTGGGAAGTTTCTTGTTTAGATGAGACGCCATCAGATCTATTTCTGGAAGCTCCCACATTTGAACAATCTGAAGAAATACCTCTGGGTGAAGAGACCATTCGCCCGGATGCAACGTTTGGCGACAGATAATCCGCTTCCCAATTGTCTATACCTGGGATATGAACCGCAGAGATTAGACAGGAGCTGGATTCCGCCCAAACCAGAATTCGAGATACTTCTTTCATAGCCAGAGGACTGTGAGTCCCTCCTTGATGATTGATGTATGCCACAGTTGTGACATTGTCTGTCTGAAAACAAATGAACGATTCTCTCTTCAGAAGAGGCCAAGACTGAAGAGCTCTGAAAATTGCACGGAGTTCCAAAATATTGATCGGTAATCTCACCTCCTGAGATTCCCAAACTCCTTGTGCCGTCAGAGATCCCCACACAGCTCCCCAACCTGTGAGACTTGCATCTGTTGAAATTACAGTCCAGGTCGGAAGCACAAAAGAAGCCCCCTGAATTAAACGATGGTGATCTGTCCACCACGTTAGAGAGTGTCGTACAATCTGTTTTAAAGATATTAATTGAGATATCTTTGTGTAATCCCTGCACCATTGATTCAGCATACAGAGCTGAAGAGGTCGCATGTGAAAACGAGCAAAGGGGATTGCGTCCGATGCAGCAGTCATAAGACCTAGAATTTCCATGCATAAGGCTACCGAAGGGAATGATTGTGACTGAAGGTTTCGACAAGCTGAAATCAATTTTAGACGTCTCTTGTCTGTTAAAGACAGAGTCATGGACACTGAATCTATCTGGAAACCCAGAAAGGTTACCCTTGTCTGAGGAATCAATGAACTTTTTGGTGAATTGATCCTCCAACCATGATCTTGAAGAAACAACACAAGTCGATTCGTATGAGATTCTGCTAAATGTAAAGACTGAGCAAGTACCAAGATATCATCCAAATAAGGAAATACCACAATACCCTGTTCTCTGATTACAGACAGAAGGGCACCGAGAACCTTTGTAAAAATTCTTGGAGCTGTAGCTAGGCCAAACGGCAGAGCCACAAACTGGTAATGCTTGTCCAGAAAAGAGAATCTCAGGAACTGATAATGATCTGGATGAATCGGAATATGCAGATAAGCATCCTGTAAATCTATTGTGGACATATAATGCCCTTGCTGAACAAAAGGCAAGATAGTCCTTACAGTTACCATTTTGAACGTTGGTATCCTTACATAACGATTCAATATTTTTAGATCCAGAACTGGTCTGAAGGAATTCTCCTTCTTTGGTACAATGAAGAGATTTGAATAAAACCCCATCCCCTGTTCCAGAACTGGAACTGGTATAAATACTCCAGCCAACTCTAGATCTGAAACACAATTCAGAAATGCTTGAGCTTTCACTGGATTTACTGGGACACGGGAAAGAAAAAATATCTCTTTGCAGGAGGTCTCATCTTGAAACCAATTCTGTACCCTTCTGAAACAATGTTCTGAATCCAAAGATTGTGAACAGAATTGATCCAAATTTCTTTGAAAAAACGTAACCTGCCTCCTACCAGCTGAGCTGGAATGAGGGCCGCACCTTCATGTGGACTTAGAAGCAGGCTTTGCCTTTCTAGAAGGCTTGGATTTATTCCAGACTGGAGATGGTTTCCAAACTGAAACTGCTCCTGAGGATGAAGGATCAGGCTTTTGTTCCTTGTTGAAACGAAAGGAAAGAAAACGATTATTAGCCCTGTTTTTACCCTTAGATTTTTTATCCTGTGGTAAAAAAGTTCCTTTCCCACGAGTAACAGTTGAGATAATAGAATCCAACTGAGAACCAAATAATTTGTTACCCTGGAAAGAAATGGAAAGTAGAGTTGATTTAGAAGTCATATCAGCATTCCAAGTTTTAAGCCATAAAGCTCTTCTAGCTAAAATAGCTAGAGACATAAACCTGACATCAACTCTGATAATATCAAAAATGGCATCACAGATAAAATTATTAGCATGCTGAAGAAGAATAATAATATTATGAGAATCATGATCTGTTACTTGTTGCGCTAAAGTCTCCAACCAAAAAGTTGAAGCTGCAGCAACGTCAGCCAATGATATAGCAGGTCTAAGAAGATTACCTGAACACAGATAAGCTTTTCTTAGAAAGGATTCAATTTTCCTATCTAAAGGATCCTTAAACGAAGTACCATCTGACGTAGGAATAGTAGTACGTTTAGCAAGGGTAGAAATAGCCCCATCAACTTTAGGGATTATGTCCCAAAATTCTAATCTGTCAGACGGCACAGGATATAATTCCTTAAAACGTTTAGAAGGAGTAAATGAATTACCCAATTTATCCCATTCTCTGGAAATTACTTCAGAAATAGCATTAGGAACAGGAAAAACTTCTGGAATAACCACAGGAGATTTAAATACCTTATCTAAACGTTTAGAATTAGTATCAAGAGGACCAGACTCCTCTATTTCTAAAGCAATTAGTACTTCTTTAAGTAAAGAACGAATAAATTCCATTTTAAATAAATATGAAGATTTATCAGCATCAATCTCTGAGACAGAATCCTCTGAACCAGAAGAGTCATCAGAATCAGAATGATGATGTTCATTTAAAAATTCATCTGTAAAGAGAGAAGTTTTAAAAGATTTTTTATGTTTACTAGAAGGAGAAATAACAGACATAGCCTTCTTGATGGATTCAGAAACAAAATCTCTTATGTTATCAGGAACATTCTGCACCTTAGATGTTGAAGGAACTGCAACAGGCAATGGTACATTACTAAAGGAAATATTATCTGCTTTAACAAGTTTGTCATGACAATTAATACAAACAACAGCCGGAGGAATAGCTACCAAAAGTTTACAGCAGATACACTTAGCTTTGGTAGTTCCAGCACTAGACAGCGATTTTCCTGAAGTATCTTCTGACTCAGATGCAACGTGAGACATCTTGCAATATGTAAGAGAAAAAACATAATTTATGCTTACCTGATAAATGTATTTCTCTTGTAGTGTATCCAGTCCACAGATCATCCATTACTTATGGGATATTAACTCCTCCCCAACAGGAAGTGCAAGAGGATTCACCCAGCAGAGCTGCTATATAGCTCCTCCCCTAACTGCCATTACCAGTCATTCGACCGAAAACATGCAGAGAAAGGAAAACCATAGGGTGCAGTGGTGACTGTAGTTTAATGGAAAAATTACCTGCCTTAAAGTGACAGGGCGGGCCGTGGACTGGATACACTACAAGAGAAATAAATTTATCAGGTAAGCAAAAATTATGTTTTCTCTTGTTAAGTGTATCCAGTCCACGGATCATCCATTACTTATGGGATACCAATACCAAAGCTAAAGTACACCGATGACGGGAGGGACAGGCAGGCTCTTTATATGGAAGGAACCACTGCCTGAAGAACCTTTCTCCCAAAAACAGCCTCCGAAGAAGCAAAAGTGTCAAATTTGGAAAATTTGGAAAAAGTATGAAGAGAAGACCAAGTTGCAGCCTTGCAAATCTGTTCAACAGAAGCCTCATTCTTAAAGGCCCAAGTGGAAGCCACAGCTCTAGTAGAATGTGCTGTAATTCTTTCAGGAGGCTGCTGTCCAGCAGTCTCATAGGCTAACCGTATTATGCTACGAAGCCAAAAGGAGAGAGAGGTAGCCGAAGCTTTTTGACCTCTCCTCTGACCAGAATAAACGACAAACAGGGAAGACGTTTGTCGAAAATCCTTAGTTGCCTGTAGATAAAATTTCAGGGCACGGACTACATCTAGATTGTGTAGCAGACGTTCCTTTTTCGAAGAAGGATTAGGACACAAAGATGGAACCACAATCTCTTGATTGATATTCCTGTTAGTGACCACCTTAGGTAGGAACCCAGGTTTAGTACGCAGAACTACCTTGTCTGAATGAAAAATCAGATAAGGAGAATCACAATGTAAGGCAGATAACTCAGAGACTCTTCGAGCCGAGGAAATCGCCATTAAAAACAGAACTTTCCAAGATAACAACTTGATATCAATGGAATGAAGGGGTTCAAACGGAACACCCTGTAAAACATTAAGAACTAAGTTCAAACTCCATGGTGGAGCAACAGTTTTAAACACAGGCTTGATCCTAGCTAAAGCCTGACAAAAAGCTTGAACGTCCGGAACTTCTGACAGACGTTTGTGTAAAAGAATGGACAGAGCTGAAATCTGTCCCTTTAAGGAACTAGCGGATAAACCCTTTTCTAAACCTTCTTGTAGAAAAGACAATATCCTCGGAATCCTAACCTTACTCCATGAGTAACTCTTGGATTCGCACCAATATAAGTATTTGCGCCATATCTTATGGTAAATCTTTCTGGTAACAGGCTTCCTAGCCTGTATTAAGGTATCAATAACTGACTCAGAAAAACCACGTTTTGATAAAATCAAGCGTTCAATTTCCAAGCAGTCAGCTTCAGAGAAATTAGATTTTGATGTTTGAAGGGACCCTGGATCAGAAGGTCCTGTTTCAGAGGTAGCGACCAAGGTGGACAGGATGACATGTCCACTAGATCTGCATACCAAGTCCTGCGTGGCCATGCAGGCGCTATTAGAATCACTGATGCTCTCTCCTGTTTGATTCTGGCAATCAATCGAGGAAGCATCGGGAAGGGTGGAAACACATAAGCCATCCCGAAAGTCCAAGGTGCTGTCAAAGCATCTATCAGAACCGCTCCCGGATCCCTGGATCTGGACCCGTAACGAGGAAGCTTGGCGTTCTGTCGAGATGCCATGAGATCTATCTCTGGTTTGCCCCAACGTCGAAGTATTTGGGCAAAGACCTCCGGATGAAGTTCCCACTCCCCCGGATGAAAAGTCTGACGACTTAAGAAATCCGCCTCCCAGTTCTCCACTCCCGGGATGTGGATTGCTGACAGGTGGCAAGAGTGAGACTCTGCCCAGCGAATTATCTTTGATACTTCCATCATTGCTAGGGAGCTTCTTGTCCCTCCCTGATGGTTGATGTAAGCTACAGTCGTGATGTTGTCCGACTGAAACCTGATGAACCCCAGAGTTGTTAACTGGGGCCAAGCCAGAAGGGCATTGAGAACTGCTCTCAATTCCAGAATGTTTATTGGTAGGAGACTCTCCTCCTGATTCCATTGTCCCTGAGCCTTCAGAGAATTCCAGACAGCGCCCCAACCTAGTAGGCTGGCGTCTGTTGTTACAATTGTCCAGTCCGGCCTGCTGAATGGCATCCCCCTGGACAGATGTGGCCGAGAAAGCCACCATAGAAGAGAATTTCTGGTCTCTTGATCCAGATTCAGAGTAGGGGACAAGTCTGAGTAATCCCCATTCCACTGACTTAGCATGCACAATTGCAGCGGTCTGAGATGTAGGCGTGCAAAGGGTACTATGTCCATTGCTGCTACCATTAAGCCGATCACCTCCATGCATTGAGCTACTGACGGGTGTTGAATGGAATGAAGGACACGGCATGCATTTTGAAGCTTTGTTAACCTGTCTTCTGTCAGGTAAATCTTCATTTCTACAGAATCTATAAGAGTCCCCAAGAAGGGAACTCTCGTGAGTGGAAAGAGAGAACTCTTCTTTTCGTTCACCTTCCATCCATGCGACCTTAGAAATGCCAGTACTAACTCTGTATGAGACTTGGCAGTTTGAAAGCTTGAAGCTTGTATCAGAATGTCGTCTAGGTACGGAGCTACCGCAATTCCTCGCAGTCTTAGTACCGCCAGAAGAGCACCCAGAACCTTTGTGAAGATTCTCGGAGCCGTAGCCAATCCGAATGGAAGAGCTACAAACTGGTAATGCCTGTCTAGAAAGGCAAACCTTAGATACCGGTAATGATCTTTGTGAATCGGTATGTGAAGGTAAGCATCCTTTAAATCCACTGTGGTCATGTACTGACCCTTTTGGATCATGGGTAAAATTGTCCGAATAGTTTCCATTTTGAACGATGGAACTCTTAGGAATTTGTTTAGGATCTTTAAATCCAAGATTGGCCTGAAAGTTCCCTCTTTTTTGGGAACCAAAAACAGATTTGAGTAAAACCCTTGTCCTTGTTCCGACCGCGGAACCGGATGGATCACTCCCATTAATAAAAGATCTTGTACGCAGCGTAGAAACGCCTCTTTCTTTATTTGGTTTGTTGACAACCTTGACAGATGAAATCTCCCTCTTGGGGGAGAGAATTTGAAGTCTAGAAGGTATCCCTGAGATATAATCTCTAACGCCCAGGGATCCTGGACATCTCTTGCCCAAGCCTGGGCGAAGAGAGAAAGTCTGCCCCCCACTAGATCCGTTCCCGGATCGGGGGCCCTCGATTCATGCTGTCTTAGGGGCAGCAGCAGGTTTCCTGGCCTGCTTGCCCTTGTTCCAGGACTGGTTAGGTCTCCAGCCTTGTCTGTAGCGAGCAACAGCTCCTTCCTGTTTTGGTGCAGAGGAAGTTGATGCTGCTCCTGCTTTGAAATTACGAAAGGAACGAAAATTAGACTGTCTAGCCTTAGGTTTGGCTCTGTCTTGAGGCAGGGCATGGCCTTTACCTCCTGTAATGTCAGCGATAATTTATTTCAACCCGGGCCCGAATAAGGTCTGCCCTTTGAAAGGTATATTAAGCAATTTAGATTTAGAAGTAACGTCAGCTGACCAGGATTTTAGCCACAGTGCTCTGCGTGCCTGAATGGCGAATCCGGAATTCTTAGCCGTAAGTTTAGTTAAATGTACTACGGCATCTGAAATAAATGAGTTAGCTAACTTAAGGGCTTTAAGCTTGTGTGTAATCTCATCTAATGGAGCTGATTCAAGTGTCTCTTCCAGAGACTCAAACCAAAATGCTGCTGCAGCCGTGACAGGCGCAATGCATGCAAGAGGTTGCAATATAAAACCTTGTTGAACAAACATTTTCTTAAGGTAACCCTCTAACTTTTTATCCATTGGATCTGAAAAGGCACAGCTATCCTCCACCGGGATAGTGGTACGCTTAGCTAAAGTAGAAACTGCTCCCTCCACCTTAGGGACCGTTTGCCATAAGTCCCGTGTGGTGGCGTCTATTGGAAACATCTTTCTAAATATCGGAGGGGGTGAGAACGGCACACCGGGTCTATCCCACTCCTTAGTAACAATTTCAGTAAGTCTCTTAGGTATAGGAAAAACGTCAGTACTCGCCGGTACCGCAAAATATTTATCCAACCTACACATTTTCTCTGGTATTGCAACTGTGTTACAATCATTCAGAGCCGCTAACACCTCCCCTAGTAATACACGGAGGTTTTCCAGCTTAAATTTAAAATTTGAAATATCTGAATCCAGTTTGTTTGGATCAGAACCGTCACCCGCAGAATGAAGCTCTCCGTCCTCATGTTCTGCAAATTGTGACGCAGTGTCTGACATGGCCCTAATATTATCAGCGCACTCTGTTCTCACCCCAGAGTGATCACGCTTACCTCTTAGTTCTGGTAATTTAGCCAAAACTTCAGTCATAACAGTAGCCATATCCTGTAATGTGATTTGTAATGGCCGCCCAGATGTACTCGGCGCTACAATATCACGCACCTCCCGAGCGGGAGATGCAGGTACTGACACGTGAGGCGAGTTAGTCGGCATAACTCTCCCCTCGTTGTTTGGTTTAATATGTTCAATTTGTACAGATTGACTTTTATTTAAAGTAGCATCAATACAGTTAGTACATAAATTTCTATTGGGCTCCACTTTGGCTTTAGCACATATAGCACAGATATCTTCCTCTGAATCAGACATGTTTAACACACTAGCAAATAAACTAGCAACTTGGAAATACTTTTCAAGTAATTTACTATAATATGAAAACGTACTGTGCCTATAAGCAGCACAGAAAAAGTTATGACAGTTGAAAATTAATAAACTGAAAAGTTATAGCATCAAATCTTTGTAAAAAAACACAATTTTAGCAAAGGATTGCTCCCATTAGCAAAGGATAACTAACCCTGATAGCAGAAAAAAAAAAATACAGAAATAAACGTTTTTTTATCACAGTCAACTACAATCTCACAGCTCTGCTGTGAGTGATTACCTCCCTCAAAACAAGTTTTGAAGACCCCTGAGTTCTGTAGAGATGAACCGGATCATGCAGGGAAGACAATAAACTTCTGACTGAATTTTTTGATGCGTAGCAAAAGCGCCAAAAAAGGCCCCTCCCCCTCACACATAACAGTGAGAGAGATCAGTAAACTGTCATAAATTAAATAAAACGACTGCCAAGTGGAAAAAAATAGTGCCCAAAACATTTTTTCACCCAGTACCTCAGAAAATTAAACGATTTTACATGCCAGCAAAAAACGTTTAACATTAATAAATTGAGTGTTATTAAAAAGCCTGTTGCTAGTCCCTGCAAATTAGGCTAAAGTTTTATGCATACAGTATAATTCCAGTGAAGTGCCATTCCCCAGAATACTGAAGTGTAAAATATACATACATGACAGCCTGATACCAGTTGCTGCTACTGCATTTAAGGCTGAGTTTACATTATATCGGTATGGCAGAATTTTCTCATCAATTCCATTGTCAGAAAATAATAAGCTGCTACATACCTCTTTGCAGATTAATCTGCCCGCTGTCCCCTGATCTGAAGTTTACCTCTCCTCAGATGGCCGAGAAACAGCAATATGATCTTAACTACTCCGGCTAAAATCATAGAAAAACTCAGGTAGATTCTTCTTCAAATTCTACCAGAGAAGGAATAACACACTCCGGTGCTATTATAAAATAACAAATTTTTGATTGAAGGTATGAAACTAAGTATAATCACCACAGTCCTCTCACATCCTATCTATTCGTTGGGTGCAAGAGAATGACTGGTAATGGCAGTTAGGGGAGGAGCTATATAGCAGCTCTGCTGGGTGAATCCTCTTGCACTTCCTGTTGGGGAGGAGTTAATATCCCATAAGTAATGGATGATCCGTGGATTGGATACACTTAAGAGAAAACAACATATAAAGCAAAATTGATCAAATTCCTTAAATGACAGTTTCAGGAATGGGAAAAAATGCCAATAAACAAGCTTCTAGTAACCAGAAGCAAAGAAAAAATGAGACTGAAATAATGTGGAGACAAAAGCGACGCCCATATTTTTTAGCGCCAAATAAGACGCCCACATTATTTGGCGCCTAAATGCTTTTGGCGCCAAAAATGACGCCACATCCGGAACGCCGACATTTTTGGCGCAAAAGGACGTCAAAAAATGACGCAACTTCCGGCGACACGTATGACGCCGGAAACAGAAAAGATTTTTTGCACCAAAAAAGTCCGCGCCAAGAATGACGCAATAAAATGAAGCATTTTCAGCCCCCGCAAGCCTAACAGCCCACAGGGAAAAAAGAGTCAAATTTTAAGGTAAGAAAAAAGATTGATTCAAATGCATTATCCCAAATATGAAACTGACTGTCTGAAAATAAGGAATGTTGAACATCCTGAGTCAAGGCAAATAAATGTTTGAATACATATATTTAGAACTTTATAAATAAAGTGCCCAACCATAGCTAAGAGTGTCACAGAAAATAAGATTTACTTACCCCAGGACACTCATCTACATGTTTGTAGAAAGCCAAACCAGTACTGAAACGAAAATCAGCAGAGGTAATGGTATATAAATAAGAGTATATCGTCGATCTGAAAAGGGAGGTAAGAGATGAATCTCTACGACCGATAACAGAGAACCTATGAAATAGACCCCGTAGAAGGAGATCACTGCATTCAAATAGGCAATACTCTCCTCACATCCCTCTGACATTCACTGCACGCTGAGAGGAAAGCCGGGCTCCAACTTGCTGCGGAGCGCATATCAACGTAGAATCTAGCACAAACTTACTTCACCACCTCCATAGGAGGCAAAGTTTGTAAAACTGAATTGTGGGTGTGGTGAGGGGTGTATTTATAGGCATTTTGAGGTTTGGGAAACTTTGCCCCTCCTGGTAGGAATGTATATCCCATACGTCACTAGCTCATGGACTCTTGCTAATTACATGAAAGAAATAATGATTCGCAACAGTATCGGAAATATACACAGTAATTATGTTGTTTGTCAAAGCTTTCCTTATAGGCCTTCAAATGACATATCGTTTAGAATTATATGATGTTTAACACTTAATAGTGAAGATAAACAATTATTAGCGAAGAAATTTTGCACTCAATAGTGAAATATAATACTTGGTAGTGAAGGTGTTAAAAAGTCTTATTAGCAATAACCATAAATGTATTTCTTGGTAGTCCTGGTTTTGTTAGTGATTAATATCAAAGTTCCAAGAACTCCTTATGCTTTTAGCACAAGAGGTTGCAGGCGATGTGAGAGAAATTGACAATTCTTCAGTGTCGAGTTTTTACTTAAGTAATGTAATTTTGTATCCAAAATAAATCGTGATAAAGGCACCAAGTGTGCTGAAACGAGTAGAAGTATCTGTGGATCTATTGTTGTTTGAAACTCACTCATCCCAGGATAGCTGCTAGCTGCCGACTACAGGAGGAATATCACGCAGCATAGTACCTTACGAAACCAGTGGAGAATAAACAGGGCTACATCCGACACTGAAGCGGCTGCGAGTACTTCCGCCGTGCAGGGACAACGCCGGCCAGGGAGCGCAGCCAGGTAAATCTGTCTTAAGCCATATCCATTATACCTCGTTCACAAGGATAATAACATCTACAGAAACATACTGATATATTATCGGACTTTGATATACTGATATATTATCGGACTTTGAATAACTGTGATTATTAACAACTTTGAATACAATTATCGTCTCTCACGTAACACACAGCTGCATATATTTTATAACTGGAATAACACTGCACATTGGAGAAAAAAAAAGTTACACTTGGAGAAAAAAGTTACATTTGAAACAAGTTACAATTATATTGAGAAGAGTCACTATTTATTTTGGATACAAAATTACATCACTTAAGTAAAAACTCGACACTGAAGAATTGTCAATTTCTCTCACATCGCCTGCAACCTCTTGTGCTAAAAGCATAAGGAGTTCTTGGAACTTTGATATTAATCACTAACAAAACCAGGACTACCAAGAAATACATTTATGGTTATTGCTAATAAGACTTTTTAACACCTTCACTACCAAGTATTATATTTCACTATTGAGTGCAAAATTTCTTAGCTAATAATTGTTTATCTTCACTATTAAGTGTTAAACATCATATAATTCTAAACGATATGTCATTTGAAGGCCTATAAGGAAAGCTTTGACAAACAACATAATTACTGTGTATATTTCCGATACTGTTGCGAATCATTATTTTTTGTAGTTGTGGCCACAACCGTATTTTACTGTATTTTATATATGCAAAATTGTTTTTATTAAATCTCATTTGTTTATTTTACCTAGTTGTTGGGTTGATTATCCTAACTGAATTCGCTATATAAATAATTCTATCTAACACCATATGGGACATAATCCACCCATATTTAAACCTTGTTAAACAACAATTCCTTAGTTCATCTATAGACAGAATTAACAAACAGTCACACATACGTTTTAAGCTATCAGTCATTTGACTCATTCATATTAACCCTCAGCTTCCCAGCGCCTTTCACACCCCTGAAGCTCTTAAATAAAAACCAATTAGACTAAGTTGAGAGATCTCAGTCTTATCTGAAAGGCTAAGAGGGGGAGAAGGTGTCCAGACTCTTTCTTTATATATTTAGTAACAATCTCTTGATTGATATTCTTGTTAGAAACCACCTTAGGTAAAAACCCAGGTTTTGTACGCAGAACTACTTTATCCGAATGAAAGATCAGATAAGGAGAATCACAATGTAAGGCAGATAACTCTGAGACTCTTCGAGCCGAGGAAATAGCCATCAGAAAAAGAACTTTCCATGATAGAAGTTTGATATCAATAGAATGAAGGGGTTCAAACGGAACTCCTTGAAGAACTTTAAGAACTAAGTTTAAGCTCCATGGGGGAGCAACACACAGGCTTAATTCTAACTAAAGCCTGACAAAATGCCTGAACGTCTGGAACTTCTGCCAGACGCTTGTGTAAAAGAATAGACAGAGCAGAAATCTGTCCCTTTAAAGAACTAGCTGATAATCCTTTATCCAAACCCTCTTGGAGGAAGGACAATATTCTAGGAATCCTAACCCTACTCCATGAGTAATTCTTGGATTCACACCAATGAAGATATTTACGCCATATCTTGTGGTAAATTTTCCTGGTGACAGGCTTTCGTGCCTGTATTAAGGTATCAATTACTGACTCGGAGAAGCCACGCTTTGATAGGATCAAGCGTTAAATCTCCATGCAGTCAGTCTCAGAGAAAGTAGATTCGGATGATTGAAAGGACCTTGTATTAGAAGGTCTTGTCTCAGAGGCAGAGTCCATTGTGGAAAGGATGACATGTCCACTAGGTCTGCATACAAGGTCCTGCGTGGCCACACAGGCGCTATCAGTATCACCGAAGCTCTCTCCTGTCTGATTTTGGCAATCAGACGAGGGAGCAGAGGAAACGGTGGAAACACATAAGCCAGGTTGAAGAACCAAGGCGCTGCTAGAGCATCTATCAGTGCCGCTTCTGGGTCCCTGGACCTGGATCCGTAACAAGGAAGCTTGGCATTCTGGCGAGACGCCATGAGATCCAGTTCTGGTTTGCCCCAACGGAGAACAAATTGAGCAAACACCTCCGGATGGAGTTCCCACTCCCCCGGATGAAAAGTCTGACGACTTAGAAAATCCGCCTCCCAGTTCTCTACCCCTGGGATATGGATCGCTGACAGGTGGCAAGAGTGAGTCTCTGCCCAGCGAATTATCTTGGAGACTTCTGACATCACTAGGGAACTCCTGGTCCCCCCTTGATGGTTGATGTAAGCCATAGTCGTGATGTTGTCCGACTGAAATCCGATGAACCTCAGTTTTGCTAACTGAGGCCAAGCCAGAAGAGCATTGAATATTGCTCTTAACTCCAGAATATTTATTGGGAGGAGTTTCTCCTCCCGAGTCCATGAGCCCTGAGCCTTCAGGGAGTTCCAGACTGCACCCCAACCTAGAAGGCTGGCGTCTGTTGTTACAATGGTCCAATCTGGCATGCGAAAGGTCATACCTTTGGACAGATGGCCCCGAGATAACTACCAGAGAAGAGAAGCTCTGGTTTCCTGGTCCAGATTTAGTAGAGGGGACAAATCTTTGTACTCCCCATTGCACTGACTGAGCATGCATAATTGCAGCGGTCTGAGATGCAGGCGCGCAAATGGCACTATGTCCATCGCCGCCACCATTAAGCCGATTACTTCCATGCACTGAGCCACCGTGGGGCGCAGAATGGAGTGAAGAACACGGCAAGCATTTAGAAGTTTTGATAACCTGGACTCCGTCAGGTAAATTTTCATTTCTATAGAATCTATCAGAGTCCCTAGGAAGGAAACCCTTGTGAGAGGAGAGAGAGAACTCTTTTCTTCGTTCACTTTCCACCAATGCGACCTCAGAAATGCCAGGACTATCTCTGTATGAGACTTAGCAATTTGAAAGCTTGACGCCTGTATCAGGATGTCGTCTAGGTAAGGAGCCACCGCTATGCCTCGCGGCCTTAGAACCGCCAGGAGTGAGCCCAGAACCTTTGTAAAAATTCTTGGGGCTGTAGCCAACCCGAATGGGAGAGCTACAAACTGGTAATGCCTGTCTAGAAAGGCAAACCTCAGGAACCGATGATGATTCTTGTGAATCGGAATGTGAAGGTAAGCATCCATTAAGTCCACTGTGGACATGTACTGACCCTATTGGATCATGGGTAGGATAGTTCGAATAGTTTCCATCTTGAATGATGGAACTCTGAGGAATTTGTTTAGGATCTTTAAATCCAAAATTGGTCTGAAGGTTCCCTCTTTTTTGGGAACCACAAACAGATTTGAATAAAATCCCTGTCCTTGTTCCGTCCGCGGAACTGAATGGATCACTCCCATTACAAGGAGGTCTTGCACGCAGTTTAGGAATGCCTCTTTCTTTATCTGGTTCGCAGATAATCTTGAAAGGTAAAATCTCCCTTGTGGGGGAGAAGATTTGAAGTCCAGAAGATATCCCTGAGATATGATCTCCAACGCCCAGGGATCCTGAACATCTCTTGCCCACACCTGGGCAAAGAGAGAGAGTCTGCCCCCTACTAGATCCGTTGTCGGATAGGGGGCCGCTCCTTCATGCTGTCTTGGAGGAAGCAGCAGGCTTTCTGGCCTGCTTGCCCTTGTTCCAGGACTGGGTAGGTTTCCAGGCCTGCTTAGATTGAGCAAAAGTTCCCTCTTGTCTTGAGGTAGAGGGAGTTGAAGTTGCACCTGCCTTGAAGTTTCGAAAGGCACGAAAATTAGACTGTTTGGCCTTTGATTTGGCCCTGTCCTGAGGAAGGGTATGACCCTTACCTCCAGTAATGTCAGCAATAATTTCCTTCAAACCAGGCCCGAATAAGGTCTGCCCCTTGAAAGGAATGTTGAGTAATTTAGACTTTGAAGTCACATCAGCTGACCAGGATTTAAGCCATAGCGCCCTGCGCGCCTGGATGGCGAATCCGGAATTTTTAGCCGTTAGTTTAGTCAAATGAACAACGGCATCAGAAACAAAAGAGTTAGCTAGCTTAAGTGTTCTAAGCTTGTCAATAATTTCAGTCAATGGAGCTGTATGGATGGCCTCTTCCAGGGCCTCAAACCAGAACGCCGCCGCAGCAGTGACAGGCGCAATGCATGCAAGGGGCTGTAAAATAAAACCTTGTTGAATAAACATTTTCTTAAGGTAACCCTCTAATTTTTTATCCATTGGATCTGAAAAAGCACAACTGTCCTCGACAGGGATAGTGGTACGCTTTGCTAAAGTAGAAACTGCTCCCTCCACCTTAGGGACTGTCTGCCATAAGTCCCGTGTAGTGGCATCTATTGGAAACATTTTTCTAAATATAGGAGGTGGGGAAAAGGGCACACCGGGTCTATCCCACTCCTTACTAATGATTTCTGTAAGCCTTTTAGGTATTGGAAAAACATCAGTGCTAGCCGGCACTGCATAGTATTTATCCAGCCTACACAATTTCTCTGGCACTGCAATTGTGTCACAGTCGTTCAGAGCAGCTAATACCTCCCCAAGCAATGTACGGAGGTGCTCAAGCTTAAATTTAAAATTAGAAATCTATGAATCAGGTCTCCCCGATTCAGAGACGTCACCCACAGACTGAAGCGCTCCGTCCTCAGGTTCTGCATATTGTGACACAGTATCAGACATGGCTCTTACAGCATCTACGCGCTCTGTATCTCGTCTAACCCCAGAGCTATCGCGCTTGCCTCTTATTTCAGGCAATCTGGCTAATACCTGTGACAGGGTATTATTCATGATTGCAGCCATGTCCTGCAAAGTAATCGCTATGGGCATCCCTGATGTACTTGGCGCCATATTAGCATGCGTCCCTCGAGAGGGAGGCGAAGGGTCCGACACGTGGGGAGAGTTAGTCGGCATAACTTCCCCCTCGACAGACCCCTCTGGTGACAATTCTTTTATAGATAAAGACTGATTTTTACTGTTTAAGGTGAAATCAATACATTTAGTACACATTCTCCTATGGGGCTCCACCATGGCTTTTAAACATAATGAACAAGTAGTTTCCTCTGTGTCAGACATGTTTGTACAGACTAGCAATGGGACTAGCAAGCTTGGAAAACACTTTAAACCAAGTTAACAAGCAATATAAAAAACGTTACTGTGCCTTTAAGAGAAACAAATTTTGCAAAATTTGAAATAACAGTGAAAAAAGGCAGTTACACAAACAAAATTTTTACAGTGTATGTAACAAGTTAGCAGAGCATTGCACCCACTTGCAAATGTATGATTAACCCCTTAATACCAAAAACGGAATAATAAATGACAAAAAACGTTTTTAAACACAGTCACAACAACAGCCACAGTTTACTGTGGTTGTTACCCTCCTCAAACACGACTTTTGAAGCCTTTAGAGCCCTTCAGAGACGTCCTGTATCAAGCAGAAGGAAGCTGAATGTCTCTGTCTGTAATTTTAGCTGCGCAGAAAAGCGCTAAAATAGGTCCCTCCCACTCATATTACAACAGTGGAAAACCTCAGGAAACTGTTTCTAGGCAAAATTCAAGCCAGCCATGTGGAGAAAAAACTAGGCCCCAATAAGTTTTGTCACCAAACATATATAAAAACGATTAACATGCCAGCAAACGTTTTATATTACACTTTTATAAGAGTATGTATCTCTGTTAATAAGCCTGATAACAGTCGCTATTAAATCACTGCATTTAGGCTTAACTTACATTAATCCGGTATCAGCAGCATTTTTCTAGCAAGTTCCATCCCTAGAAATATGTTTACTGCACATACCTTATTGCAGGAAAACCTGCACGCCATTCCCCCTCTGAAGTTACCTCACTCCTCAGAATATGTGAGAACAGCAATGGATCTTAGTTATTTCTGCTAAGATCATAGAAATCACAGGCAGATTCTTCTTCTAATGCTGCCTTTGATAAAACAGTACACTCCGGTACCATTTAAAAATAACAAACTTTTGATTGAAGTTAAAAACTAACTATAATACACCACACTCCTCTTACTACATCCATCTTTGTTGAGAGTTGCAAGAGAATGACTGGATATGACAGTGAGGGGAGGAGCTATGTAACAGCTCTGCTGTGGGTGATCCTCTTGCAACGTCCTGTTGGGGAGGAGAATATCCCATAAGTAATGGATGATCCATGGACTGGATACACTTAAGAGAAAACCCTCTTTTTTAATAAAAATGTAACCGAAATATTATGTTGCATAAAGCTAGCACTAATATGTTATATAATTCTGCACTATGTGCAGAATTATATAACATTTTCTAGGTTTACTGGCCCTTTAAAGCAGTGGTTGAAAAAATTTTTAGGAGCCAGTAAGAATATTTAGGAGCCAGACATACTTTTAGGAGCCAGAAAGTGGTATTTGTATATAGCTATATGAATAATAACCAAACAAATGTAGGAGCCAGGGGTAAAAACAGAATTTATGCTTACCTGATAAATTACTTTGTCTTGTGATGTATCGAGTCCACGGATTCATCCTTTACTTGTGGGATATTCTCCTTCCCCACAGAAAGTGGCAAAGAGAGCACACAGCAGAGCTGTCCATATAGCTCCCCCTCTAGCTCCACCCCCCAGTCATTCGACCGAAGTTTAGGAAGAAAAAGGAGAAACCATAGGGTGCAGTGGTGACTGTAGTTTAAACAAAAAAGCTACCTGACTTAATAGCCAGGGCGGGCCGTGGACTCGATACATCACAAGAGAAAGTAATTTATCAGGTAAGCATAAATTCTGTTTTCTCTTGTAAGATGTATCGAGTCCACGGATTCATCCTTTACTTGTGGGATACCAATACCAAAGCTTTAGGACACGGATGAAGGGAGGCAAAAAGATAGGTACCCTAAACGGAAGGCACCACTGCTTGTAAAACCTATCTCCCAAAAATAGCCTCCGAAGAAGCAAAAGTATCGAATTTGTAAAATTTAGAAAAAGTATGCAGCGAAGACCAAGTCGCTGCCTTACAAATCTGTTCAACAGAAGCCTCATTTTTAAAAGCCCATGTGGAAGCCACTGCTCTGGTAGAATGAGCAGTAATTGTTTCGGGAGGCTGCTGGCCAGCAGTCTCATAGGTCAAACGGATGATCCTTTTCAGCCAAAAGGAAAGAGAGGTAGCAGTCGCCTTCTGACCTCTCCTCTTACCAGAATAGATAACAAACAATGAAGGTGTTTGTCTGAAATCCTTAGTTGCTTGTAAATAGAACTTTAAAGCACGAACCACATCAAGATTGTGTAACAGACGTTCCTTCTTCGAAGAAGGATTAGGACACAGAGAAGGAACAACAATTTCCTGGTTAATATTTTTATTAGACACAACCTTGGGAAGAAAACCGGGTTTGGTACGTAAAACTACTTTATCTGCATGAAAAATCAGGTAAGGTGAGTCACATTGTAAAGCAGATAACTCTGAAACTCTTCGAGCAGAAGAGATAGCTACCAAAAACAAAACTTTCCAAGATAAAAGCTTAATATCTATGGAATGTAAAGGTTCAAACGGAACCCCTTGCAGAACTGAAAGAACTAAATTCAGACTCCATGGCAGAGCCACAGGTCTATAAACAGGCTTGATTCTGGCTAAAGCCTGACTAAACGCTTGAACGTCTGGTACCTCTGCCAGACGTTTGTGTAAAAGAATAGACAAAGCAGATATCTGTCCTTTTAAGGAACTGGCTGATAATCCTTTCTCCAACCCTTCTTGGAGAAAGGACAATATCCTGGGAATCCTAATCTTACTTTATAAGAGTAACCCTTGGATTCACACCAAAAAAGATATTTTCATCAAATATTATGGTAGATTTTCCTGGTGACAGGCTTTCTAGCCTGAATCAGGGTATCAATAACCGACTCAGAGAAACCATGCTTTGACTGCTTGGAGATTGAACGCTTAATTCTATCAGACGCAGAGAAATTAGATTTGGATGCTTGAAAGGACCTTGTATTAGAAGGTCCTGCCTCATTGGTAGTGTCCATGGTGGAACAAATGACATGTCCACTAGGTCTGCATACCAGGTCCTGCGTGGCCACGCAGGCGCTATCAGAATCACTGAAGCCCTCTCCTGCTTGATTCTGGCAACCAGACGAGGGAGGAGAGGAAACGGTGGAAAAACATAGGCCAGATTGAAGGACCAAGGCGCTGCTAGAGCATCTATCAGCACCGCCTGGGGATCCCGGGACCTGGACCCGTAAAGAGGAAGTTTGGTGTTCTGACGGGACGCCATCAGATCCAATTCTGGAGTGCCCCATAGCTGAGTCAGCTGGGCAAATACCTCCGGGTAGAGTTCCCACTCCCCCGAGTGAAAAGTCTGACGACTTAAAAAATCCGCCTCCCAGTTGTCTACTCCTGGGATGCCCACCTGATTATTTTGGTTACTTCCGTCATTGCTAGGGAACTCCTTGTTCCTCTTTGATGATTGACGTAAGCTACAGTCGTGATGTTGTCCGACTGAAATCTGATGAATTTGGCCGCGGCTAGCTGAGGCCATGCCTGAAGCGCGTTGAATATCGCCCTCAGTTCCAGAATGTTTATCGGGAGAAGAGCTTCTTCCCGAGACCATAAGCCCTGAGCTTTCAGGGAGTCCCAGACTGCACCCCAGCCCAACAGACTGGCGTCGGTCGTTACGATGATCCACTCTGGTCTGTGGAAACACATTCCCTGAGACAGGTGATCCTGAGACAACCACCAGAGAAGAGAATCTCTGGTCCCCTGGTCCAGCTGTATTTGAGGAGACAAATCTGCATAATCCCCATTCCACCGTTTGAGCATGCATAGTTGCAGTGGTCTGAGGTGTATCCATGCAAAAGGGACTATGTCCATTGCCGCTACCATTAATCCGATTGTCTCCATGCACTGAGCTACAGATGGCCGAGGAATGGAATGAAGGGCTCGGCAAGAGGTTAAGAGTTTAAACTTTCTGACCTCCGTCAGAAATATATTCATTTCTACCGAGTCTATCAGAGTTCCTAGGAAGGAAACTCTTGGGAGGGGGAGAGAGAACTTTTTTTGATGTTCACCTTTCACCCGTGAGACCTCAGAAAGGCCAATACAATTTCCGTGTGAGACTTGGCTCTTTGGAAAGTCGACGCCTGAATTAAGATGTCGTCTAGATAAGGCGCCACTGCTATGCCCCGCGGTCTTAGCACCGCCAGGAGGGACCCTAGCACCTTTGTGAAAATTCTGGGAGCAGTGGCCAACCCGAAAGGAAGCGCCACAAACTGGTAATGCTTGTCCAGAAAGGCGAACCTGAGAAACTGGTGATGATCTTTGTGGATAGGAATGTGCAGATACGCATCCTTTAAATCCATGGTGGTCATATATTGACCCTCCTGGATCATTGGTAAGAAAGATTGTCCGAATAGTGTCCATCTTGAATGATGAGGAATTTGTTTAGAATTTTGAGATCCAGGATTGGTCTGAAAGTTCCTTCTTTCTTGGGAACCACAAACAGGTTTGAGTAAAAACCCAGCCCTTGTTCCACAATTGGAACTGGGTGGATCACTCCCGTTGTATGTAGGTCTTCTACACAGCGTAAAAACGCCTCTTTTCTTTGTCATGTCTGTAGACAGACAAGAAATGTGGAACCTTCCCCTTGGAGGGGAGTCCTTGAATTCTAGAAGATATCCCTGGGATACAATCTCTAAGGCCCAGGGATCGAGTACATCTCTTGCCCAGGCCTGAGCGAAGAGAGAGAGTCTGCCCCCTACTAGATCCGTTCCCGGATCTGGGGCTACCCCTTCATGCTGTCTTAGAGGCAGCTGCAGGCTTCTTGGCCTGTTTACCCTTGTTCCAGCCCTGGTAAGGTTTCCAGGCTGACCTGGGTTGGGGAGCGTTACCCTCTTGCTTTGCAGCAGGGGAGGATGAAGCGAGACCGCTCCTGAAATTCCGAAAGGAACGAAAATTATTTTGTTTGTTCTTTGTCTTGAAGGACTTGTCCTGAGGGAGATCATGGCCTTTTCCCCCAGTGATTTCTGAAATAATCTCTTTCAATTCAGGCCCGAAGAGGGTCTTTCCTTTGAAAGGGATGTTCAAGACTTTGGATTTTGACGACACATCGGCCAACCAGGACTTTAGCCATAGCGCCCTGCGCGCTAAAATGGTGAAACCTGAATTCTTTGCCGCTAACTTAGCTAGTTGGAAAGCGGCATCTGTGATAAAAGAATTAGCTAGCTTAAGAGCCTTAATTCTGTCCATAATGTCCTCATATGAGGTCTCCGTCTGGAGCGCATCTTCCAGCGCCTCGGACCAGAAGGCCGCTGCAGTAGTTACAGGAACAATGCACGCAATATGTTGGAGAAGAAAACCTTGTTGAACAAAAATTTTCTTAAGTAAACCCTCTAATTTTTTATCCATAGGGTCTTTGAAAGCACAACTGTCTTCAATTGGTATGTACAAAGACAAGAAAAAACAGAAGCGCCACATGGCCCAATATTGTCTGGTCCAGAAGATAGATATATGTATATATACAATATAAACCTCACATTTGAGAAAGCACCTCAAGTAGTGCTATAGCAGCAGTCTGGGATTTCTAATAGTCACCCAGGGGACCAAACTCCGGTATAGATGTGGTGTCTAGATGAACAACATAAAAGGACATAGGTGCCTATATGGCCTAGTATTGTCTTGACACAGGTGAGTCAGTAAGTTATTGAAAAGGTACTCACATTTGTTGTAGCATCTCCTTTGATGCTATAGAGGCAGGATGGGATCAATATGGTCACCCACAAGACTTATTCAAGGGCCTGCTGGATACCAGGAAATCCAGAAACCCCCAGTGGTTCGAAGAGAGGCCCAATGCAAGGGACTCCTCTCAGCAAAAGGATATGTAGCAGTAAAGAGATAATAGCAAATGTCCCAATATAAAATAGTTTTATTTAAAATGATAAAAACAAAGCTACGCGTTTCTCAGCTCAAGGCTGTTTCATCAGGCTTCATCATCTGATGAAACAGCCTTGAGCTGAGAAACGCGTAGCTTTGTTTTTATCATTTTAAATAAAACTATTTTATATTGGGACACTTGCTATTATCTCTTTACTGCTACATATCCTTTTGCTGAGAGGAGTCCCTTGCATTGGGCCTCTCTTCGAACCACTGGTGGTTTCTGGATTTCCTGGTATCCAGCAGGCCCTTGAATAAGTCTGGTGGGTGACCATATTGATCCCATCCTGCCTCTATAGCATCAAAGGAGATGCTACAACAAATGTGAGTACCTTTTCAATAACTTACTGACTCACCTGTGTCAAGACAATACTAGGCCATATAGGCACCTATGTCCTTTTATGTTGTTCATCTATACACCACATCTATACCAGAGTTTGGTCCCCCGGGTTACTATTAGAAATCCCAGTCTGCTGCTATAGCACTACTTGAGGTGCTTTCTCAAATGTGAGTTTATATTGTATATATACATATATCTATCTTCTGGACCAGACAATATTGGGCCATGTGGCGCTGTTTTTTCTGGTCTTTGTAGATTGCTGCTTTGGATCCCGGCCTGGATCTCCACAGATAGCTGCCTGTTTTCATCTCAGTGACTTTCTATCACCACTACTAGAGATTATATTACTACCAATTTAGGACCCATTGTCCTCCACAAGCTTGCTACACAGTGTATTGGACTTAATAGTTCACACTTCATTGTGAACTCTATACCAGAGACTGAACTATCTGCTTAATATTGTATTCTGGTTGTTTGATATTTTATCTTGTTTCTCTTTCTCTTAGGAGGTATATAGGCATTGTGCTACCTATCACCACTGTGTGTCTTATATATTACCACATTTTGTCTTTCTCCTAGGAGGAATATATTTTGTTACTAATATATAGACTATTCAGTCTTTGACTAGTATAGTTATATTATCTTTATAATATATATTATCTTTCTCAATTGAGGCTTATATATCAATTGGCTATTTAGTATTACCCTGACAGGATATCTGTTATATCCCCTGATAGGGCGCCCCCTCCTATTTTTTCAATTGGTATGGTTGTGCGTTTGGCAAGTGAAGAAACAGCCCCCTCCACCTTAGGGACCGTCTGCCACGAGTCCCGCATGGGGTCAGATATGGGGAACATTTTCTTAAAAACAGGAGGGGGAACGAAGGGAATACCTGGTCTATCCAACTCCCTAGTAACGATATCCGCAATCCTCTTAGGGACCGGAAACACATCAGTGTAAACAGGAACTTCCAAGTACTTGTCCATTTTACACAATTTCTCTGGAACCACCATAGGGTCGCAGTCATCCAGAGTAACTAATACCTCAATGAGCAATAAGCGGAGGTGTTCTAGTTTAAATTTAAAAGCCAATATATCTGAATCTGTATGAGGAGAAACCTTTCCTGAATCGGAAATTTCTCCCTCAGACAGCGCATCCCTCACCCCAACTTCAGAGCGTTGTGAGGGTATATCGGATACGGCTACTAAAGCGTCAGAATGCTCATTATCTGTTCTTAAAACAGAGCTATCACGCTTTGCAGGTAACACGGGCAGTTTAGATAAGAACTCTGAGAGGGTATTATTCATAACTGCCGCCAAGTCTTGCAAGGTAAAAAAGTTAGACCCACTAGAGGTGCTAGGCGTCGTTTGAGCGGGCGTAACTGGTTGTGACACTTGGGGACAGGTTGATGGGCTACTCTCGTTACCTTCTGTCTGAGAATCATCTTGGGCCACATTTTTAAGTGTAACAATATGATCTTTAAAGTGTATAGACATATCAGTACAAGTTGGACACATTCTGAGAGGGGGTTCCACCATGGCTTCTAAACACATTGAACAAGGATTTTCCTTAGTGTCAGACATGTTTAACAGACTAGTAGTAAAACAAGCAGGCTTAGAAATCACTTTAATCAAGTAAAAACACACTTTGAAAAAAACGTTACTGTGCCTTTAAGAGATAAAAAAGGCACACAATTTTGCAAAACAGTGAAAAAATACAGCAAACTGTTCGAAATTTTTACAGTATGTACCTAAAGCATTAGTAAGATTGCACCACTAGCAATAAAAACGATTAACCCCTTAATGCCCAAACCGGATCGACAGTAAGCCAAAAAAACGGTTAAAAAATGTTCAGCACCTTGCCACAGCTCTGCTGTGGCCCTACCTGCCCTTAGGAACCAGATTTGTGGGGAAAAAGCTTCTTATAGGCCCTCAAACTGCAGCAGGACCCTCCATGTCAAACAGCTTGAACTTCTAGTCAAATATAACTGCGCATCTGAGGTGCGAAATTAGGCCCCTCCCACCTCACTACGGTGCTTGTGAGGCCTAAAGAAATACTCCAAAGTGTTTTAATATTAGCCATGTGGGTAACAACCCCTGAAAGAAACTCAAAGGAACCTTCAAAGTGTCTCAAAAAAACGGCATTTTCAATAAAAACCGTTTGCCTTGAAAGTAGTGTCAACCAGCATAAACTAGCCCTGTTATGTAAGCTTGAAATTCCATACTTAGTCTCTAAACACAGCTTACCCTTCCCTCATGGGGATATTATCAGTCTTCTCTAGCATTTTCACAGACTTGTATAGAAGAAAAAAGACTGAACATACCTTATTGCAGCCTAACCTGCAAACCGTTCCCCCCAACTGAAGTTTTCTTGCACTCCTCAGTCCTGTGTGGGAACAGCAGTGGATTTTAGTTACAACATGCTAAAATCATCTTCCTCCCTGCAGAATTCTTCATCTCCTTTCTGCTAGAGAGTAAATAGTACACACTGGTACCATTTAAAATTACAAAATCTTGCTTGTTGAAAATAAAAACTACATTTTTTTACCACATTCACTTTACCCTTCCGATTGCTTAGAGCCGGCAAAGAGAATGACTAGGGGGTGGAGCTAGAGGGGGAGCTATATGGACAGCTCTGCTGTGTGCTCTCTTTGCCACTTCCTGTTGGGAAGGAGAATATCCCACAAGTAAGGGATGAATCTGTGGACTCGATACATCTTACAAGAGAAATTCTAGGAGCCAGAGGCTCCCTGGCTCCTGGGATTGTTGAGTCCTGCCTTAAAGGGACATCCATTGTTAAAAAAACATATTTAAACATATTTAAAAGGGACATATATTTAAAAGGGACATGCATTTGAAAGGCCATATATATTCTTGCAGCTATCTATGCCTCTAACAATTAACTACTTCTATATATATATATATATATATATATATATATATATATCTATATATATATATATATTTCAAAAATGTCCAATTGTATTAATTTCCGACGATTAGAAAGAATTGTAAAGAAGTAGGAGATTTTATGGCATTATTAGAGAATACATTTATAGAAAGAGGATATAACACACAACTAATTAGACAAGCTAAACATGAAGCTTTGAACATAGATAGAAATAGGTTGCTAATACCAAAAAGTAAAGGAAGTTGTATGTCAGGAATGAAAATTATTTGTTCCCTTTATAACACAATAAAATAGTAATAAATACATTGTAGAGAAAAAGTCTTAGGAAGCATTGGCCCATTTTGATATCTGATAAGATTTTGGGCCCACATCTTCCGACACTCCCACATATAGTGTTCAAAAGATGTAAACATTTACAAACTATTTTAGCCCTAACAGATTTGGATAAGTTGAAGAAGGGAATTAATTTGAGAGAAAGATACATGGGGTAATTTAAAAAAATGTATTACCCATGTCCAACTTGTAAAGCAGGGCTCGACAAACCCAGGAGCCTGGTAGCCACTGGCTCCCAGAATTTTACCCCTGGCTCCTAACTTTTTGTGTTATTCTCCATAGGTCTATATATAAATCCAACGGCCTGGCTCTAAAAATATGCCTGGCTCCTAAATATTCTTACTGGCTCCTAATTTTTAAACACATTTGTCAAGCACTGCCATATATGAGCAGTGGTGACAAGAGCTACAGCGACAATGTGGCACAGACATCCCCAGTACATCCATATATGAGCAGTGGTGACAGGAACTACAGTGACAATGTGGCACAGACATCCCCAGTACATCCATATATGAGCAGTGGTGACAGGAACTACAGTGACAATTTGGCACAGACATCCCCAGTACATCCATATATGAGCAGTGGTGACAAGAGCTACAGTGACAATGTGGCACAGATATCCCCAGTACATCCACATATGAGCAGTGGTGACAAGTGCTACAGTGACAATGTGGCACAGACATCCCCAGTACATCCATATATGAGCAGTGGTGACAAGAGCTACTGTGACAATGTGGCACAGATATCCCCAGTACATCCATATATGAACAGTGGTGACAAGTGCTACAGTGACAATGTGGCACAGACATCCCCAGTACGTCCATATATGAACAGTGGTGACAAGAGCTACTGTGACAATGTGGCACAGACATCCCCAGTACATCCATATGTGAGCAGTGGTGACAAGAGCTACAGTGACAATGTGGCACAGACATCCCCAGTACATCCATATGTGAGCAGTGGTGACAAGAGCTACAGTGACAATGTGGCACAGACATCCCCAGTACATCCATATGTGAGCAGTGGTGACAAGAGCTACAGTGACAATGTGGCACAGACATCCCCAGTAAATCCATATATGAGCAGTGGTGACAAGAGCTACAGTGACAATGTGGCACAGACATCCCCAGTACATCCATATATGAGCAGTGGTGACAAGAGCTACAGTGACAATGTGGCACAGACATCCCCAGTACATCCATATATGAGCAGTAGTGACAAGAGCTACAGTGACAATGTGGCACAGACATCCCCAGTACATCCATATATGAGCAGTGGTGACAAGAGCTACTGTGACAATGTGGCACAGACATCCCCAGTAAAACCATATATGAGCAGTGGTGACAAGAGCTACAGTGAAAATGTGGCACAGACATCCCCAGTACATCCATATATGAACAGTGGTGACAAATGCTACAGTGACAATGTGGCACAGACATCCCCAGTACGTCTATATATGAACAGTGGTGACAAGAGCTACAGTGACAATGTGGCACAGACATCCCCAGTACATCCATATATGAGCAGTGGTGACAAGAGCTACATTGACAATGTGGCACAGACATCCCAGTACATCCATATATGAGCAGTGGTGACAAGAGCTACAATGACAATGTGGCACAGACATCCCCAGTACGTCCATATATGAGCAGTGGTGACAAGACCTACAGTGACAATGTGGCACAGACATCCCCAGTACATCCATATATGAGCAGTGGTGACAGGAACTACAGTGACAATGTGGCACAGACATCCCCAGTAAATCCATATATGAGCAGTGGTGACGAGTTACAGTGACAATGTGGCACAGACATCCCCAGTACGTCCATATATGAGCAGTGGTGACAAGAGCTACAGTGACAAAGTGGCACAGACATCCCCAGTACATCCATATATGTGCAGTGGTGACAAGTGCTACAGTGACAATGTGGCACAGACATCCCCAGTACATCCATATGTGAGCAGTGGTGACAAGAGCTACAGTGACAATGTGGCACAGACATCCCCAGTACATCCATATATGTGCAGTGGTGACAAGTGCTACAGTGACAATGTGGCACACACATCCCCAGTACATCCATATATGAGCAGTGGTGACAGGAACTACAGTGAAAATGTGGCACAGACATCCCCAGTACATCCATATATGAGCAGTGGTGACAAGAGCTACTGTGACAATGTGGCACAGACATCCCCAGTAAAACCATATATGAGCAGTGGTGACAAGAGCTACAGTGAAAATGTGGCACAGACATCCCCAGTACATCCATATATGAACAGTGGTGACAAGAGCTACAGTGACAATGTGGCACAGACATCCCAGTACATCCATATATCAGCAGTGGTGACAAGAGCTACAGTGACAATGTGGCACAGACATCCCCAGTACGTCCATATATGAGCAGTGGTGACAAGAGCTACAGTGACAATGTGGCACAGACATCCCCAGTACGTCCATATATGAGCAGTGGTGACAAGAGCTACAGTGACAATGTGGCACAGACATCCCCAGTACGTCCATATATGAACAGTGGTGACAAATGCTACAGTGACAATGTGGCACAGACATCCCCAGTACGTCTATATATGAACAGTGGTGACAAGAGCTACAGTGACAATGTGGCACAGACATCCCCAGTACATCCATATATGAGCAGTGGTGACAAGAGCTACAGTGACAATGTGGCACAGACATCCCCAGTACATCCATATATGAGCAGTGGTGACAAGAGCTACAGTGACAATGTGGCACAGACATCCCCAGTAAATCCATATATGAGCAGTGGTGACAGGAACTACAGTGACAATGTGGCACAGACATCCCCAGTACATCCATATATGAGCAGTGGTGACAAGAGCTACAGTGACAATGTGGCATAGACATCCCCAGTACATCCATATATGAGCAGTGGTGACAGGAACTACAGTGACAATGTGGCACAGACATCCCCAGTAAATCCATATATGAGCAGTGGTGACAAGAGCTACAGTGACAATGTGGCACAGACATCCCCAGTAAATCCATATATGAGCAGTGGTGACAAGAGCTACAGTGACAATGTGGCACAGACATCCCCAGTACATCCATATATGAGCAGTGGTGACAAGAGCTACAGTGACAATGTGGCACAGACATCCCCAGTACATCCATATATGAGCAGTGGTGACAAGAGCTACAGTGACAATGTGGCACAGACATCCCCAGTAAATCGATATATGAGCAGTGGTTCTAAATTTAGGCTTTGATTTGGTTAGTTTGATTTTGCACTAATAGAAGTCAAATCAAGTCTAACATCACTGTTTGGAAATTATAAGGTAGATCTGCAAGTGTAGTACGGATTTTAAGAAGTATTAAAGGGACATGAAAGCCAAAAAATGTATTTCATGATTTTGGTAGAACCTACAATTTTAAACAACTTTTTTTATTTTTTTATTTGCTTCCTCCTCTTATCTTTTGCAGAAAGGTTTATCTAGGAAACCTCAGGAGCAGCAAAGAGCCTAGGTTCTAGCTGCTGATTGGTGAGATATATATATATTTTTTTTTTATTTTTTTTTCTTACCTGATTAATTAATTTATTCGATGGTAAATTTATGCTTACCTGATAAATTAATTTCTTCTATGGTACGACGAGTCCACGGATTTGACCTTTACTTGTGGGATATTATCCTCCTGCTAACAGGAAGTGGCAAAGAGCACCACAGCAGAGCTGTCTATATAGCTCCTCCTTTAGCTCCACCCTCAGTCATTCGACCGAAGGTACAGGAAGAAAAAAGGAGAAACTACAAGGTGCAGAGGTAACTGAAGTTTAAAATAAAAAAATATAATCAGTCTTAAAATGACAGGGTGGGCCGTGGACTCGTCGTACCATAGAAGAAATTAATTTATCAGGTAGGCATAAATTTACTTTTCTTCTATAAGGTACGACGAGTCCACGGATTCATCCTTTACTTGTAGGATACAATACCAAAGCTACAGGACACGGATGAACGGGAGGGACAAGACAGATGGCTAAACAGAAGGCACCACTGCTTGAAGAACTTTTCTCCCAAAAATAGCCTCCGAAGAAGCAAAAGTATCAAATTTGTAAAATTTGGAAAAGGTATGAAGCGAAGACCAAGTCGCAGCCTTACAAATCTGTTCAACAGAAGCATCATTTTTAAAAGCCCATGTGGAAGCCACCGCTCTAGTAGAGTGAGCTGTAATCCTTTCAGGAGGCTGCTGTCCAGCAGTCTCGTATGCCAAACGGATGATGCTTTCCAGCCAAAAAGAAAGAGAGGTAGCCGTAGCATTTTGACCTCTACGTTTTCCAGAATAAACAACAAACAAAGAAGACGTTTGACGGAAATCTTTGGTTGCTTGCAAGTAAAACTTCAAGGCACGAACCACGTCCAAGTTGTGCAACAGACGCTTCTTCTTAGAGGAAGGATTAGGACACAGAGAAGGAACAACAATTTCCTGATTGATATTCTTATTAGTAACAACCTTAGGAAGGAATCCAGGTTTGGTACGCAAAACCACCTTATCAGCATGGAAAACAAGATAAGGCGAGTCTCATTGCAATGCAGATAATTCAGAAACTCTTTGAGCCGAAGAGATAGCAACTAAAAACAGAACTTTCCAGGATAGAAGCTTAATACCTATGGAATGCATAGGTTCAAACGGAACCCATTGAAGAAATTTAAGAACTAAATTCAAACTCCATGGCGGAGGAACAGGTTTAAACACAGGCTTGATTCTAACTAAAGCCTGACAGAACGACTGGAACATCTGCCAGACGCTTGTGCAGTAGAATTGATAAGGCAGATATCTGTGCCTTTAAGGAACTAGCTGATAGCCCCTTCTCCAATCCTTCTTGGAGAAAGGACAAAATCCTACTAATCCTGATCTTACTCCATGAGCAGCCTTTGGATTCGCACCAATAAAGATATTTACGCCATATCTTATGCTAAATTTTCCTAGTGACAGGCTTTCAAGCCTGAATCAAGGTATCTATGACCGACTCAGAGAAACCCTGCTTGGATAAAATCAAGCATTCAATCTCCAAGCAGTCAGCCACAGAGAAACTAGATTTGGATGCTGGAACGGACCTTGAATCAGAAGGTCCTGTCTCAGTGGCCATGGTGGAAGAGATGACATGTCCACCAGGTCTGCATACCAAGTCCTGCGTGGCCACGCAGGTGCTATCAAAATCACCAAAGCTCTCTCCTGTTTGATTCTGGCAATCAAACGAGGAAGGAGAGGAAAAGGTGGAAACACATAAGCCAGGTTGAACGACCAGGGTACTGCTAGAGCATCTATCAGTACTGCCTGAGAATCCCTTGACCTGGACCCGTAACAAGGAAGTTTGCCGTTCTGACGAGACACCATCAGATCCAATTCTGGTGTGCCCCATTGCTGAATCAATTGTGCAAACACCTCTGGATGGAGTTCCCACTCCCCCAGATGAAAAGTCTGACGACTTAGAAAATCCGCTTCCCAGTTCTTCACTCCTGGGATACAGATTGCTGATAGATGGCAAGAGTGAGTCTCTGCCCATCGAATTATTTTGGTAACCTCTATCATCGCTAGATAACTCTTTGTTCTCCCCTGATGATTGATATATGCTACAGTCGTTATATTGTCCGACTGGAATCTTATGAATCTGGCCAAAGCCAGCTGAGGCCACGCCAGAAGTGCGTTGAATATCGCTCTCAGTTCTAGAATATTTATTGGGAGGAGAGCCTCCTCCTGAGTCCACAAACCCTGTGCTTTCAGGGAATTCCAGACTGCACCCCAGCCCAATAGGCTGGCGTCCGTCGTCACTATGACCCATGCTGGCCTGCAGAAACACATTCCCTGGGACAGATGATCCTGTGACAACCACCAAAGAAGAGAGTCTCTGGTCTCTTGATCCAGATTTATCTGAGAAGATAAATCTGCATAATCCCCATTCCACTGTTTGAGCATGCACAGTTGCAGTGGTCTGAGATGCAAGCGAGCAAACGGAACTATGTCCATTGCCGCTACCATTAATCCGATTACTTCCATACACTGAGCCACTGACGGCCGAGGAATGGAATGAAGAGCTCGGGAGATGGTTAAAATTTTTGATTTCCTGACCTCCGTCAGAAAGATTTTCATGTCCACCGAATCTATCAGAGTTCCCAGGAATGGAACTCTTGTGAGAGGGATAAGTGAACTCTTTTTTTACGTTCACCTTCCACCCGTGAGATCTTAGAAAAGCCAACACGATGTCCGTGTGAGACTTGGCTAGTTGGCAAGTCGACGTCTGAATTAAGATATCGTCCAGATAAGGCACCAGAACCGCCAGAAGGGACCCTAGCACCTTTGAGAAAATTCTGGGACTTGTGGCCAACCCAAAAGGGAAGAGCCACAAACTGGTAATGCTTGTCCAGAAAGGCGAACCTGAGGAACTGGTGATGATCTTTGTGGATAGGGATGTGTAGATACGCATCCTTTAAGTCCAGGGTGGTCATATATTGACCCTCCTGGATCATTGGTAAAATAGTCCGAATGGTCTCCATCTTGAAGAATGGGACTCTGAGGAATTTGTTTTAGGATCTTGAGATCTAAAATTGGTCTGAAGGTTCCCTTTTTTGGGGGGAACCACAAACAGATTGTAGTAGAACCCCTGCCCCTGTTCTGTTTTCGGAACTGGGCAGATCACTCCCATGGTATATAGGTCTTCTACACGCCTCTCTTTTTGTCTGGTTTACTGTAAGGTTTTAACAGTATGTGTGTTAAAATCTTGTGTTTATAAATTGTAGTTTTGTAGCTGAGATTTGCTTCTAAGGAAAAATGTTATTAACCTTAGCAATGAACAAAATCAGCAGATTTAATTAAGTGTTGCAAGGGTTCTCATTTAACATGAAAACGAATTGTGCAGAGACAAGCAAGTAATATAAATATATGCCCAGCAATAGATATTTTGATTAATAATTTAGAGTTCAGGAAAATGTATACAATTGTATCTGAATGTGAGAACAATAGGTTTGTTTCAAGCAAAGCTCAGAAATATAATAGTAAAAGTTCAAGCAAGCAAACAAACAATGTCAGGTAATTCCTTATACATTTGTTATACTTGCGATTTCAGGCTTGCAAATAGATGCACAACAGAGAGCTGAAATGAAGAGGATTGCAGTCTGTTAAATGGAGGTTTGTTATCCAAATATCCCAGCTGCTTCAGAGATGTGTGTAGATTCACAAAGTTCCTTGTAAGCAGGATTCCTAGCAAGCTGACAGGAGGTCAGAAGCCAGAATGAGGCTGATAGGCAAAGGAAATCACTCAGGAATGAATTGAGGAAAACAGCAAATAAATCACTGTTTGAAACAAAAAGTAGACTGAATAAATGTTCCAAAATTCTTATGAAAAGTTAGCCCGATTTGAGGTTGTTAAATCCAGAGTAAGATACAGCTAGACTATTAACAAAATACTCAAGCAATGTCTCAAAGGAAGTGAGGTTAAGTAGCTTAGGAGAGAAAGGGGTGGAGAGAGACTTAAAGGTACAGTATCCTTACATTTACAGACAATTGAGAAAGATGGAATCTCCCCCTTGGAGGAACGTCTCTTGCCCAAGCCTGAGCAAAAAGAGAGAGTCTGCCCCCTACTAGATCCGGTCCCGGATCTTGGGCTACCCCTTCATGCTGTCTTGGTGGCAGCAGCGGGCTTCTTGGCCTGTTTACCCTTGTTCCAAGTCTGGTTAGTTCTCCAGACTAACTTGGATTGAGCAAAATTCCCCTCTTGCTTTGCGGCAGGGGAAGAGGTAGAGGGACCACCTTTGAAGTTTCGAAAGGAATGAAAATTATTTTGTTTGGTCCTCATCTTATTCGTCTTATCCTGAGGAAGGGCATGGCCTTTCCCTCCAGTGATGTCTGAAATGATCTCTTTCAGTTCAGGCCCGAATAGGGTCTTACCCTTGAAAGGGATGGCTAAAAGCTTAGATTTTGATGATACATCAGCAGACCAGGACTTAAGCCATAACTTTCTACGCGCTAAAATGGCAAAACCTGAATTCTTAGCCGCTAATTTAGCCAGTTGAAAAGCGGCATCTGTAATGAAAGAATTAGCTAGCTTGAGAGCCCTAATTCTATCCAGAATATTATCTAATGGGGTCTCAACCTGAAGAGCCTCCTCCAGAGCCTCGAACCAAAAAGAAGCTGCAGTAGTTACAGGAACAATGCACGCTATAGGTTGGAGAAGAAAACCCTGATTAACAAATATTTTCTTTAGGAGACCCTCAATTTTTTTATACATAGAATCTTTGAAAGCACAACTGTCCTCAATAGGTATAGTTATACTCTTAGCCAGGGTAGAAATAGCTCCCTCCACCTTAGGGACCATCTGCCACGAGTCCCGCATGGTGTCTGATATGGGAAACATTTTCTTAAAAGTAGGAGGGGGAGCAAACGGAATACCTGGTCTATCCCACTTGTGACGAATCACGCCTTCTCAGTGTCACAATAGAGGGGTGTGGGCATGAAGGGGTTAATGGCACACAGCTCTGGTTCCCTTATCCTTGCAACTCTGCAAAAGGACCTTAGAAGGGACACCTCATTAGCCCCCAATTCTTGCCCACACTGCTCTAATTAACAATTTCCCTGCTGCCACCACCAAAACTTTTAAATTAAAGGGGAGTTCTGGGGAACCCCTAAAAACTCACACTATTTAACACCTTGGTAACGTGCCTTTAACCTTGTCTCAACAGGAGTGTGAATTCAGATATTAGAGCCCAAAGAGAGAATTAGATTTTCTGTGTGTTTAATAACAAAAATATCAACACAGGTTACACAGTGCAAAATTATAAAGACATTCAAAAATAACATACAAATACAAAGCTACAGTTCTTTAGAAACCAAATGGGACATGAAAAGAATTACAACACAATATCTTACTTATTGCCAAGTTCCTTTAGATATGTGGAGAGCTGCCATTTCAGATGTTAAGTCGTTTGGGTCCCAGGGAAGTTCTGACTAAAGAAGTCTCTGTTGCATACTTAAAACAGAATTCCTTTGTCTTGTCAAAGACGACGCCCGGGTTATAATATACAACGAGTCTGGCCAATAAAACCAAGTCTTAGCCCCCCACTAGTCTCCAAGGGGAGGAGCGTTCTTCATTCCTTTCAGTTACATTACTAGGCTAAGGAGGGGGAAGGGGGCTCAGCCCACAGCTTCTCTGAATACAGATTCCACACAAAGAAATAACAGTTCACCTTAACCCCTTCCACGCTGAGACAATACCATCTCTGCTGAGCAGCCAATCTAGGCATCAACTACTCCACATGATTGTATCATGACACCTCCCCTTTTAAAATAGTGGAAATAGGGGGTCAGCCAACGCTGATCCCCTATGTCAACCTAAGTCCTAGTCTTTCCTCGTTCATAAGACCATATCTGCCCTTTCTGCACACTCTCAGCATTCATTTGCTCCTTGTAACAATTAGCATCAGCTGACACAATTTCTCTCGTGGAGGACATTTCCTTGCAGGATATCACACACTCGCTCTCACCCATAGAAGGATCTAGCAGCCCCTCAGGGTAACTCACTGGGGGACTAAGAGCAATTCTTGCTATGCTTAGGCCAGATACTCCACTGTTCACACCTACCCCCCCCCCCAGTATGCTCTGTAGGAGTAGTAGGTTCGTTAGTCACTGCAGCTACATCTCCCTCCCCCTCTTCTTCACATCTGCCATTCTTGTAGGGGGGGTCTACAGCCACACCCAGGGTCCCTACACCAGCCATGCCATTCACTCCTCCTTGCATATGCAATGCTGGTTCTAGTACAGAAGGGTATACACACTTAGTCTGCCCTTCTGCCCAGCTCTGCGGCTCTCTCACATTCCCACACACTGCATCAGGCATCCCATTGTCACAATCAATGGCAGTATAACCCTTTTCACTGGCACAATACAGTACTGGTACCGGTTCAGATAAATCATCATTAACCCTAGGCTCTCCCTCCCAGCGCCCAGGTTCAATAGCAGCAAGATTGTTACAAACATTTTCAATACATCCCTCCCTAGGCTCTCCCTCCCAGCGCCCAGGTTCAATAAAAGTAACATTGTCACAAACATTATCATTACATCCCTCTTCATCAGAACAAGTCATTACTGGTGTACACACAGGCAGAGCTGCATTAACCCTCAGCCCCCCCTCCCAGCAATCATGTTCAAGGGAATCATCCTTTATCCTTTGGTGGGATACCTCCAGCTCTGGTGCAGCTAGCGATGTGTCCATCCCCAGCCTCCCCTCTGGGTCCCCCAAAGTTTCACACAGTACCTCAGTTGGTGCAGGGCCCTCTACTGGCCCTTCCAGGTTGCTGGTGTCGTCTTCTGGGGCGTACTGACAAAGCATCCGGCCCACATCATCCCCCAGCAAAACAGGGATATCCGCAGAAATCCCCACCTCCTGCAAACCTTTTCCCACACCCTAATCCATGCCACAGGGCACTCCCCGCAAATTTCTTCATTATCCACAGTCTTTCCTGGGATAACATCCTCTGCCACTTCAGGGCGCACCAAGCGATATCCAGCCCCAGTGTCCTGAAGTCTCATGGTCACACAGTCTCCCTCTGTGACACTCTGCAGATTACCTGCTGACCCACCCACAAACAAAGCTGCTGCAGGTTTCCCTGCTGAATTCCCACCCCAGACTGCATGTTGAGGTTTCTCCTTGGTGGGGCAGGCAAAACTCAGGTGCCCAAACTCGTGGCACCAAATGCATGGGCGGGTATCCCCCTTTCCCAATGCAACTTCTGCCCCTTTGATGGGAGATGTTCCAGGGGAAGGTACTTCTGAAGAATCGGTTGTCAGTTGCTGGCACATTCCCTCCCTCCAGGGAGGTGATACAGCTTGCACAGTGGAACACTTGGCTACTGGGGCTTCGTTGTTAGGGCTCTCTGTAGCCCCTGCTGCTGAATCAGGTTCCATTCCCAGGAGCACTCTTCTGGCCAACGGGCTCACAGTCTGGCAAATATATGGCAAAAATTCTGGGTACAGGAGAGGTGCCTCGGTTATGGTAAAGTCAAAAACCTCTAGCACATGTCTCCGCTGGGTATCCCTTATAGCGATTTCGTGCTCTCAAGATCTTGATAAAAGCCTACTGGGCTGAAATGCATAGATTTCCTCATTTATTTACCTTTGTGTTAATTTTGGTTATAGTAGGTGAGGCGCATCAAGCCGTTTATGATATTCTAAGCGGACACATATGCTTAATCCCTCACCCAGGAGCTATATACCAATGTTTTCATACATACTTTATCACTGTTTTTAGCCAGATCAAGTTTTTGGCAATACTCCTGACTCACACGGTGATTCAGTCTGCGACCTTCAACACCGGAACAGGTAGTAGGACCTGCAGGTACAGCCATAAAGGATTTTGCGGCTGCCAGCAAAATACCTCGGTCCCAGGACCTACCTGCATCTTTTCTAAGGCACTACAATCCACACCTCAATGCCGCTGAACCCAGCGAATTTACCACTCTGAAGTTTGCAATTGCTTCTTGCTGTTCCACAAGTACCGCATAGGATACCTCCGATTTAGAGCTCTGCATAATACATCTTCACCATACGGGACTCTAACATAACAAAGGACGGTTATCCCCAATACAAAGTGACGGTAACATTATACACTCATTGGAAGTGAACGGTTTCATTTTTTTGCGGCTTATTGCCAGTAACACTATTGTGAACAATTTACCAAGTAACAAATCAGTTCATATGCTCACATGTATTTCCTGTTTTTAACTTGATGTTTTTATTGTAATCTAATCATTATATCTGGTGCCGGCACCCTTGTATATTTTCAACCTGCTTCAAATATAAGTAATATTATAAAGTACGTATTTATCTTTTTATCATTTATTAAATATAAAATATCAATTCATTTTTAATTGTCTGTGTATAACTCTATATTAAATATTTGTATTACACTTTAGCTAATATTTGTCACATACATTGTTCTTTATTTCATATCACTTATTTTTTAATTCAATATTCATTTGCACTTTCCCCACACCCACTAAGTGTCTTTAGAGTTTACGACTAACACTAATATTGCATTCACATGACACACTGGCAATATAATTGCCATATGCCATATGCACTCCGATATTAGAATCACACGATTCATCCATATCTGATATAATTAACATACTTCCTCTAAGCTTTCATTAGCGCTACCCAACCAATATTCTTTGCATTTTCTACTTGGGTTGGTATTTAGGAGATATTCCAACCTTTTGGGTAAGCAATTTAGAGATAGAGAGTGTTGGTATCTCTAACGCAAATCCTTTTCTTTTATGTTGAACAGGCTAGTAATGACTACAAACAAGCATGAAAACACTTTATTTAGTGAAAAAAATCATCTTAAAAAACGGTACTGCCCCTTTAAGAGAAAAAAAAAAAGCATACACGTTCTGCAAAACTGCTTTAAAATGCACCAAATTTTTCAAATTTTTGCAAGCAGACAATATATGTAGTTAAGATTGCCCCACAAGTAAATTTAACATTTAACCCCTTAATGTGCAAACCGGATTGAAATTAGGCCTAAATCCGGAAAAAAAACACCCCCAGCACCTTGCCACAGCCCTGCTGTGGCGCCTACCTGCCCTCAGAGATAGTAAATATGGGGTTAAAGCTTCGATTTGGCCCAAAACATCCACCAGGGCCCTCAGGAGTTAGAGCTTGCTGAGTGAAAATAACTGCGCACCTGAGGCGCGAAAATAGGCCCCGCCCATCTCACTCAATGTCTCTACAGCCTCAAAGAACTGCACCAGAGAGGTTTTAAACTAGCCATGTGGGTTCTGAGACCCAAAAAATAAGCCAAGTGTACCCTCAATAAAGTTGCCCAAAAAACGTTATTGCCCACAAAACGTTACATAAAACGTTAACAGCACTCCCAGTTCATAAAACGTTTGCCCACAAACATTCAGTGTCAACCATTTTTGTAATTAGCCCCTTATGCAAGCTTAGTAATGCCTTTCTATAGAACTTAGGATTACTGCTTACCCTCATGGGGATACTGTCAGTCCTTCTGAAATACACAGTCTCTCCAGAAAAAAACATAATTTATGCTTACCTGATAAATTCCTTTCTTCTGTTGTGTGATCAGTCCACGGGTCATCATTACTTCTGGGATATAACTCCTCCCCAACAGGAAATGCAAGAGGATTCACCCAGCAGAGCTGCATATAGCTCCTCCCCTCTACGTCAGTCCCAGTCATTCGACCAAGAATCAACGAGAAAGGAGTAACCAAGGGTGAAGTGGTGACTGGAGTATAATTTAAAAGATATTTACCTGCCTTAAAACAGGGCGGGCCGTGGACTGATCACACAACAGAAGAAAGGAATTTATCAGGTAAGCATAAATTATGTTTTCTTCTGTTATGTGTGATCAGTCCACGGGTCATCATTACTTCTGGGATACCAATACCAAAGCAAAAGTACACGGATGACGGGAGGGATAGGCAGGCTCATTATACAGAAGGAACCACTGCCTGAAGAACCTTTCTCCCAAAAATAGCCTCCGAAGAAGCAAAAGTGTCAAATTTGTAAAATTTGGAAAAAGTATGAAGCGAAGACCAAGTTGCAGCCTTGCAAATCTGTTCAACAGAGGCCTCATTCTTAAAGGCCCAAGTGGAAGCCACAGCTCTAGTGGAGTGAGCTGTAATTCTTTCAGGAGGCTGCTGTCCAGCAGTCTCATAGGCTAAACGTATTATGCTACGAAGCCAAAAAGAGAGAGAGGTAGCAGAAGCTTTTTGACCTCTCCTCTGTCCAGAGTAAACGACAAACAAGGAAGAAGTTTGGCGAAAATCTTTAGTTGCCTGCAAGTAGAACTTGAGGGCACGAACTACATCCAGATTGTGTAAAAGACGTTCCTTCTTTGAAGAAGGATTTGGACACAAGGATGGGACAACAATCTCTTGATTGATGTTCCTGTTAGTGACTACCTTAGGTAAGAACCCAGGTTTAGTACGCAGAACTACCTTGTCTGAGTGAAAAATCAGATAAGGGGAATCACAATGTAAGGCTGATAACTCAGAGACTCTTCGAGCCGAGGAAATAGCCATTAAAAACAGAACTTTCCAAGATAACATTTTTATATCAATGGAATGAAGGGGTTCAAACGGAACACCCTGTAAAACGTTAAGAACTAAGTTTAAACTCCATGGTGGAGCAACAGCTTTAAACACAGGCTTGATCCTAGCTAAAGCCTGACAAAAGGACTGGACGTCTGGATTTTCTGACAGACGTCTGTGTAACAAGATGGACAGAGCTGAAATCTGTCCCTTTAATGAACTAGCTGATAAACCCTTTTCTAAACCTTCTTGTAGAAAAGACAATATCCTAGCGATCCTAACCTTACTCCAGGAGTAACCTTTGGATTCGCACCAGTATAGGTATTTCCGCCATATTTTATGGTAAATCCTTCTGGTAACAGGCTTCCTAGCCTGAATCAGGGTATCAATAACCGACTCAGAAAAACCACGTTTTGATAAAATCAAGCGTTCAATTTCCAAGCAGTCAGCTTCAGAGAAGTTAGATTTTGATGTTTGAATGGACCCTGTATCAGAAGGTCCTGTCTTAGAGGTAGAGACCAAGGCGGACAGAATGACATGTCCACTAGATCTGCATACCAAGTCCTGCGTGGCCAAGCAGGTGCTATTAGAATTACTGATGCTCTCTCCTGTTTGATTTTGGCAATCAATCGAGGAAGCAGCGGGAAGGGTGGAAACACATAAGCCATCCTGAAGTTCCAAGGTGCTGTCAAAGCATCTATCAGAACTGCTCCCGGATCCCTGGATCTGGACCCGTAGCGAGGAAGTTTGGCGTTCTGGCGAGACGCCATGAGATCTATCTCTGGTTTGCCCCAACGTCGAAGTATTTGGGCAAAGACCTCCGGATGAAGTTCCCACTCCCCCGGATGAAGAGTCTGGCGACTCAAGAAATCCGCCTCCCAGTTCTCCACTCCCGGGATGTGGATTGCTGACAGGTGGCAAGAGTGAGACTCTGCCCAGCGAATTATCTTTGATACTTCCATCATTGCTAGGGAGCTTCTTGTCCCTCCCTGATGGTTGATGTAAGCTACAGTCGTGATGTTGTCCGACTGAAACCTGATGAACCCCCGAGTTATTAACTGGGGCCAAGCCAGAAGGGCATTGAGAACTGCTCTCAATTCCAGAATGTTTATTGGAAGGAGACTCTCCTCCTGATTCCATAGTCCCTGAGCCTTCAGAGAATTCCAGACAGCGCCCCAACCTAGTAGGCTGGCGTCTGTTGTTACAATTGTCCAATCTGGCCTGCTGAATGGCATCCCCCTGGACAGGTGTGGCCGATGAAGCCACCATAGAAGAGAATTTCTGGTCTCTTGATTCAGATTCAGAGTAGGGGACAAATCTGAGTAATCCCCATTCCACTGACTTAGCATGCATAATTGCAGCGGTCTGAGGTGTAGGCGTGCAAAAGGTACTATGTCCATTGCCGCTACCATTAAGCCGATCACCTCCATGCATTGAGCTACTGACGGGTGTTGAATGGAATGAAGGACGCGGCATGCATTTTGAAGTTTTGTTAACCTGTCTTCTGTCAGGTAAATCTTCATTTCTACAGAATCTATAAGAGTCCCCAAGAATGGAACTCTTGTGAGAGGAAAGAGAGAACTCTTCTTTTCGTTCACTTTCCATCCATGCGACCTTAGAAATGCCAGAACTAACTCTGTATGAGACTTGGCAGTTTGAAAGCTTGAAGCTTGTATTAGAATGTCGTCTAGGTACGGAGCTACCGAAATCCCTCGCGGTCTTAGTACCGCTAGAAGGGCACCCAGAACCTTTGTGAAGATTCTTGGAGCCGTAGCCAATCCGAATGGAAGAGCTACAAACTGGTAGTGCCTGTCTAAGAAGGCAAACCTTAGATACCGGTGATGATCTTTGTGGATCGGTATGTGAAGGTAAGCATCCTTTAAATCCACTGTGGTCATGTACTGACCCTCTTGGATCATGGGTAAGATTGTCCGAATAGTTTCCATTTTGAACGATGGAACTCTTAGGAATTTGTTTAGAGTCTTTAAATCTAAGATTGGCCTGAAAGTTCCCTCTTTTTTGGGAACCACAAACAGGTTTGAGTAGAACCCTTGTCCTTGTTCCGACCACGGAACCGGATGGATCACTCCCATTGTTAACAGATCTTGTACGCAGCGTAGAAACGCTTCTTTCTTTATCTGGTTTGTTGACAACCTTGACAGATGAAATCTCCCTCTTGGGGGAGATAATTTGAAGTCTAGAAGGTATCCCTGAGATATGATCTCTAGTGCCCAGGGATCCTGAACATCTCTTGCCCAGGCCTGGGCGAAGAGAGAGAGTCTGCCCCCTACTAGATCCGGTCCCGGATCGGGGGCTCTCGGTTCATGCTGTCTTTGGGGCAGCAGCAGGTTTCCTGGCCTGCTTGCTTTTGTTCCAGGACTGGTTAGGCTTCCAGCCTTGCCTGTAACGAGCAACAGCTCCTTCCTGTTTTGGTGCAGTGGAGGTTGATGCTGCTCCTGTTTTGAAATTCCGAAAGGGACGAAAATTAGACTGTCTAGCCTTAGCTTTGGCCTTGTCTTGAGGTAGGGCGTGGCCCTTACCTCCCGTAATGTCAGCGATAATTTCTTTCAAACCGGGCCCGAATAAGGACTGCCCCTTGAAAGGTATATTAAGTAATTTGGACTTAGAAGTAACATCAGCTGACCAGGATTTTAGCCACAGTGCCCTGCGTGCCTGTATGGCGAATCCTGAGTTCTTAGCCGTAAGTTTGGTTAAATGTACTACGGCCTCCGAAATGAAAGAATTAGCTAGTTTAAGGACTCTAAGCCTGTCCGTAATGTCGTCTAGCGTAGAGGAACTAAGGTTCTCTTCAAGCGACTCAATCCAAAATGCTGCCGCAGCCGTAATCGGCGCGATACATGCAAGGGGTTGTAATATAAAACCTTGTTGAACAAACATTTTCTTAAGGTAACCCTCTAATTTTTTATCCATTGGATCTGAGAAAGCACAGCTATCCTCCACCGGGATAGTAGTACGCTTAGCTAAAGTAGAAACTGCTCCCTCCACCTTGGGGACCGTTTGCCATAAGTCCCGAGTGGTGGCGTCTATTGGAAACATCTTTCTAAATATTGGAGGGGGTGAGAACGGCACACCGGGTCTATCCCACTCCTTAGTAACAATTTCAGTTAGTCTCTTAGGTATAGGAAAAACGTCAGTACTCGCCGGTACCGCAAAGTATTTATCCAACCTACACAGTTTCTCTGGTATTGCAACAGTGTTACAATCGTTGAGAGCTGCTAAGACCTCCCCTAGTAGTACACGGAGGTTCTCCAATTTAAATTTAAAATTTGAAATATCTGAGTCCAATCTGTTTGGATCAGAACCGTCACCCACAGAATGAAGCTCTCCGTCCTCATGCTCTGCGAGCTGTGACGCAGTATCAGACATGGCCCTAGCATTGTCAGCGCACTCTGTTCTCACCCCAGAGTGATCACGCTTGCCTCTTAGTTCTGGTAATTTAGACAAAACTTCAGTCATAACAGTAGCCATATCTTGTAATGTTATCTGTAATGGCCGCCCAGATGTACTAGGCGCCAAAATATCACGCACCTCCCGGGCGGGAGATGCAGGTACTGTCGCGTGAGGCGAGTTAGTCGGCATAACTCTCCCCTCGCTGTTTGGTGAAATTTGTTCACATTGTACAGATTGACTTTTATTTAAAGTAGCATCAATACAGTTAGTACATAAATTTCTATTGGGCTCCACCTTGGCATTGGAACAAATGACACAGATATCTTCCTCTGAGTCAGACATGTTTAACACACTAGCAAAAAAACTTACAACTTGGTTATAATCTTTTTTAGCAAAAAAACGCACTGTGCCTCAAAGAGGTACTAACGATTAAATGACAGTTGAAATAATGAACTGAAAAACAGTTATTGCATCAACTTTAAAACAACACAACTTTTAGCAAAGGTTTGTTCCCATTAGTAAAAAACAACACTAATTAAATTTGTACATAAGAAAACAAAACAACGTTTTTTATTCACAGTCACTATAAGAATTCTCACAGCTCTGCTGAGAGAATTTACCTCCCTTCAAAGAAGTTTGAAGACCCCTGAGATCTGTCAGAGATGAACCGGATCATGCAGGAAATATAAAAGTAGCTGACTGGAATTTTTTGATGCGTAGCAAAGAGCGCCAAAAACGGCCCCTCCCTCTCCCACACAGCAGTGAAGAGAAACGAAACTGTCACAATTAAAGCAAAAAAAAACTGCCAAGTGGAAAATAATGCCCAAATATTTATTCACACAGTACCTCAGCAATGTAAACGATTCTACATTCCAGCAAAAACGTTTAACATGAGAATAGTTATTAAAAGGATTAGTGACCTTTAACACAGTAGTTCCGGTGAAATACCATCCCCAGAATACTGAAGTGTATACATACATGTCATTTTAACGGTATGGCAGGCTTTTCTCATCAATTCCATTCAGAAAATAAAAACTGCCACATACCTCAATGCAGATTCATCTGCCCGCTGTCCCCTGATCTGAAGCCCTTTACCTCCCTCAGATGGTCGAGAACAGCAATATGATCTTAACGACTCCGGTTAAAATCATAGTAAAAAATCTCTGTCAGATTCTTCCTCAAACTCTGCCAGAGAAGTAATAACACGCTCCGGTGCTATTTTAAAATAACAAACTTTTGATTGAAGTCATAAAAACTAAGTATAATCACCATAGTCCTCTCACACATCCTATCTAGTCGTTGGGTGCAAGAGAATGACTGGGACTGACGTAGAGGGGAGGAGCTATATGCAGCTCTGCTGGGTGAATCCTCTTGCATTTCCTGTTGGGGAGGAGTTATATCCCAGAAGTAATGATGACCCGTGGACTGATCACACATAACAGAAGAAAATGACTGAACATACCTCACTGCTATATAGCATGAAAACATTCCTCACACTGAAGTTTCTTGTACCCCTCAGCCTCTGTGGGAACAGCACTGGATCTTAGTTACAAATGCTAAGATCATCATCCTCCAGGCAGAAGTCTTCATCCATCTGCTGCCTGAGAGTAAATATAGTACACACCGGTACCATTTAAAATAAAAAAAACTCTTGCTTGAAGAAATTAAAAACTAATATTTTATCACCTCTTTCACTTTACCCTTCCTAGTACTTAGAGTAGGCAAAGAGAATGACTGGGGGGTGGAGCTAAGGGAGGAGCTATATAGACAGCTCTGCTGTGGTGCTCTTTGCCACTTCCTGTTAGCAGGAGGATAATATCCCACAAGTAAAGGATGAATCTGTGGACTCGTCGTACTATATATATATATATATATATATATATATATATATATATATATATATATATATATATATATATATATATATATATATATATATGTTCTGAGAAGAGGATATTGGAACCTTATTGTAATAATAGAGTGTATAGTTTCTCCTGAAGTGTTTTGCAATGTAATCTATTAGATATGTCAGTGATTATTATTAAACACTCTAGGAGCAGTGCGTAAGCGTTAGAGATACAATCTAGTACAGTTTATGACTACACCTGCTAAAGAGGCAGGTTAGTCATTCGAAAAAAAGGATGCTTATATGCACTGTTATGATATCTTTATTAGTAATTGAATTAGGTTACTGTGCCTTGAAAAACTAAAGAGATATTGTATGTTAAAAATTAACCTTTATTAATATCATTTAAAAAAAGACAGCTTTTATGGATAATAATACTGCCCTGAAGAGTTAAAAACACTCTCACTGTGCTTTATGAATAAACAGCATATTATTGTTATGCTAAAAAAGTTTACAATAGATCTTAGTACTACTTTGAGCAGTAGATTGTAAATGAGAAATTTACTCAAGAGCTGTTATACAACTCTGGAGCCTCTTGGGCATATGTGGCTCACAATAGTTTCTAAATTATTATACTCTTATATGTTATTTGTAATCCATATATAGTTAGTAATATGTATTGGAGCTCTAAAATTACTACTTTGGCTTTACAATCTAAGGCTACTAATATATATAGGTACTAAAAATATTGGTACATACGATAGTGGCAGCTTACTAATAGTAGATAAAAATATCCTACTGTTTTAGATAATTAATTTGAACACCCAAACGTGGGAAATAAATCTTAAAACAGTGATATATCAAGATGTAATATATTGTGTTGAGGCTAGCCACTCCATAAAATAACTCTGGTTATGATATTGAATACCACAGTCTTTTGCGTAATGCTAGTGGAGTAATACCTATAGTAATGATCTAAATACTACAGGATGTGCAATAGATTTACTACAAAGACAAATATTGAGTGATCTCCTGTTGCTACACACTGTAATCTGTTATATTACATATGTATAAAATAGATGTTAGTTACTGCATTGTATATTTCCCCCAAATACAGGGCTAGTAAATTTATTCAGGTAATATATAGATTATATTGATATATAAAGTACTGTGTAGCTAAATTTATTCAAAGTCTTAATTAGAAGGCTGATTATTTGAAGCGTTAAAATTAACTATTCAATCCTGTCAGTATAGAAATGACACCTAAGGCTGTGAACTAAGTCCACTAGAGAAAACACGATATCAAACTCATTCCAGAGTATCAAATACCCTACCAAAGCTAAATTGTTATGGATCTTGTATATAGCGTGATGAAATTAAAGTACTGAGCGTGCCTGCTTTATATTTAGATCACCATGTAATTCGTATGGCTATGATTAGCGTAAGTACCGAGCTAAGACGACTAAGACTTATGCTACATATTTTAGATTAAGCATGCTAGTTTATGTAATATTAACAATGAGTGAGGCAAGTTAAAAATTGAGGAGACCCCTGACGCAGCGTTTCACTAACGCTTTCTCAGAGGGGTTACGCGGGCCGACTAACATCCGGTGTTATATAGCCGGTGTTTTACTAGATTCTGAGTCATGATTGGGCTGCGGATTTCATTGTCCATTGGATATGGTTCATGTCAATCATTCCAAGTGGGATGGAATATTTGCCGAGTGAATAGCGGGATGGAAACAAAGTTGCAATACTTAGATGAAAAGTGTAAGTTACAATATTAGGCGGATACAAAGTTGATTCATTGGAAGTATAAGAATCTTATAAGGTATTGTACTATACCAGGATATTATTAGGTACAATTATATATATCTAAATAGAAATGGAAGTTATTTGACATAAGATGCCAACTTGACTTATAGGAAAACAAAAAAGGAAGACAATGTGAAAAATAAATTGTTGAAGCATATTATATGCTTGTACACCTAATAAGACCCAAAAACTCTTCTAGCAGAAGAAATAGCAACCAAAAACAAAACTTTCCAAGATAACAACTTAATATCTATGGAATGTAAAGGTTCAAACGGAACCCCTTGAAGAACTGAAAGAACTAGATTTAAACTCCAGGGAGGAGTCAAAGGTCTGTAAACAGGCTTGATCCTAACCAAAGCCTGAACAAATGCTTGTACATCTGGCATAGCTGCCAGTCGTTTGTGTAGTAAGACAGATAAAGCAGAAATCTGTCCCTTTAGAGAACTCGCAGATAATCCTTTATCCAAACCTTCTTGTAGAAAGGAAAGAATCTAAGGAATTTTTATCTTATTCCATGGGAATCCCTTGGATTCACACCAGCAGATATATCTTTTCCATATTTTATGGTAAATCTTTCTAGTTACCAGTTTTCTGGCTTGAACCAGAGTATCTATCACAGAATCTGAAAACCCACGCTTTGATAAAATCAAGCGTTCAATCTCCAAACCGTCAGCTGGAGGGAGACCAGATTTGGATGTTCGAATGGACCCTGAACAAGAAGGTCCTGTCTCAAAGGTAGCTTCCATGGTGGAACCAATGACATATTCACCAGGTTTGCATACCAAGTCCTGCGTGGCCACGCAGGAGCTATCAAGATCACTGAGGCCCTCTCCTGTTTGATCCTGGCTACCAGCCTGGGAATGAGAGGAAACGGTGGAAACACATAAGCTAGTTTGAAGGTCCAAGGCGCTACTAGTGCATCCACTAGAGTCGCCTTGGGATCCCTGGATCTGGACCCGTAGCAAGGAACCTTGAAGTTCTGACGAGACGCCATCAGATCCATGTCTGGAATGCCCCATAATTGAGTCAACTAGGCAACGATCTCCGGGTGGAGTTCCCACTCCCCCGGATGGAATGTCTGACGACTCAGATAATCCGCTTCCCAGTTTTCCACACCTGGGATGTGGATCGCAGATAGGTGGCAGGAGTGATCCTCCGCCCATTGTATTATTTTGGTCACTTCTTTCATCGCCAGGGAACTCCTTGTTCCCCCCTGATGATTGATATACGCAACAGTCGTCATGTTGTCTGATTGGAATCTTATGAATCTGGCCTTTGCAAGCTGAGGCCAAGCCCTGAGAGCATTGAATATCGCTCTTAGTTCCAGAATGTTTATCGGGAGAAGAGACTCTTCCCGAGACCATAGTCCCTGAGCTTTCAGGGATTCCCAGACCGCGCCCCAGCCCACTAGACTGGCGTCGGTCGTGACAATGACCCACTCTGGTCTGCGGAAGCTCATTCCCTGGGATAGGTAGTCCAGGGTTAGCCACCAACGGAGTGAATCTCTGGTCTTCTGATCTACTTGAATCACTGGAGACAAGTCTGTATAGTCCCCATTCCACTGTTTCAGCATGCACAGTTGTAATGGTCTTAGATGAATTCACGCAAAAGGAACTATGTCCATTGCTGCAACCATAAACCCTACTACTACTTCCATGCACTGAGCTATGGAAGGGCGTGGAACAGAATGAAGAACTTGACAAGCGCTTAGAAGTTTTGACTTTCTGACATCTGTCAGAAAAATCCTCATTTCTAAGGAATCTATTATTGTTCCCAAGAAGGGAACTCTTGTCGACGGAAACAGAGAACTTTTTTCTATGTTCACCTTCCATCCGTGAGATCTGAGAAAGGCCAGAACGATGTCTGTATGAGCCTTTGCTTTTGAAAGGGACAACGCTTGTATTAGAATGTTGTCCAAGTATGGTACTACTGCAATGCCCCTCGGTCTTAAAACCGCTAGAAGGGACCCGAGTACCTTTGTGAAAATCCTTGGAGCAGTGGCTAACCCGAATGGGAGGGCCACAAACTGGTAATGTTTGTCCAGAAAGGCGAACCTTAGGAACTGATGATGTTCTTTGTGGATAGGAATATGTAGGTACGCATCCTTTAGATCCACGGTAGTCATAAATTGACCTTTCTGGATAGTAGGTAGAATCGTTCGAATGGTTTCCATTTTGAACGATGGCACCCTGAGAAATTTGTTTAGGATCTTTAAATCCAGAATTGGTCTGAAGGTTCCCTCTTTTTTGGGAACTACAAACAGATTTGAGTAAAATCCCATTCCTTGTTCCTTCATTGGAACTGGGTGTATCACTCCCATCTTTAACAGGTCTTCTACACAATGTAAGAACGCCTGTCTCTTTATTTGGTTTGAGGATAAGTGAGACATGTGGAACCTTCCCCTTGGGGGTAAGTTCCTTGAATTCCAGAAGATAACCCTGAGAAACTATTTCTAGCGTCCAGGGATCCTGAACATCTCTTGCCCAAGCCTGAGCAAAGAGAGAGAGTCTGCCCCCCACTAGATCCGGTCCCGGATCGGGGGCTACTCCTTCATGCTGTTTTGTTAGCAGCAGCAGGCTTCTTGGCCTGCTTACCCTTGTTCTAGCCTTGCATCGGTTTCCAGGCTGGCTTGGTCTGTGAGGCATTACCCTCTTGCTTAGAGGATGCAGAATTAGAGGCCGGTCCGTTCCTGAAATTACGAAAGGAACGAAAATTAGACTTATTCTTGGCTTTGAAAGGCCTATCTTGTGGGAGGGCGTGGCCCTTTCCCCCAGTGATGTCAGAGATAATCTCTTTCAATTCTGGCCCAAAGAGAGTTTTACCCTTGAAGGGAATATTAAGCAATTTTGTCTTGGATGATACATCCGCTGACCAAGACTTTAGCCAAAGCGCTCTGCGCGCCACAATTGCAAACCATGAATTTTTCACCGCTAATCTAGCTAATTGCAAAGCGGCATCTAAAATAAAAGAGTTAGCCAACTTAAGTGCGTGAACTCTGTCCATAACCTCCTCATATGGAGTCTCTCTACCGAGCGACTTTTCTAGTTCCTCGAACCAGAAGCACGCTGCTGTAGTAACAGGAACAATGCACGAAATGGGTTGAAGAAGGTAACCTTGCTGTACAAAAATCTTTTCTTAACCATCTCCGTGGAGATGTTGCCTGTGCAACGGCAAAGAGAATGACTGGGGTGGGCGGAGCCTAGGAGGGACTATATGGCCAGCTTTGCTGGGACTCTTTGCCATTTCCTGTTGGGGAAGAGATATTCCCACAAGTAAGGATGACGCCGTGGACCGGACACACCAATGTTGGAGAAAACAGACAGATAACTAGTGTGGCTAAACACTTTTACCAGAAACACAACAGCAATGATTCCTTACTTAAATTCTCAGTGTTACAAAAGGCCACCCTTGGTATAAGAGGAGGCAATTTAGAGCAAACACTGTTGAAAATGGAGTGCAGATGGATACACTTATTAAATAGTGTAAAACCATATGGACTGAATGATCACAATAATTATCATGTGTATCTGTGAATAAGTTTTAGTATTCTACACATCATAATCATACTAACAAAGTAGGTGGAAACATTAAGTGTTTCAATAGAATTATGATATATAATTTCTTTCAATCTTGAGAGAATATATAATCCATTCCCCATAGACATCACATCGTTTTCAACCTTAATTATATACGAAGTATGCAATTTTAGGTATTCTTGACTTTTACTTAATCACAAGCACTTGATGCTCACTATAAAATACATTTAAAGGTTACCAAATGACAATCAGTCTTAAAGTTGGTAAAGATATAAACACAAGGTTTTTTCTTTAAGGTTATTTTCACATGAGGAATTAATATTTCCAACCTTTATCACACTACACACATTTACTTTCTCCTAACTTTAATTTATTTAACCACAGCAACTAGCAGCATCTTTTATTATAACATCACATTTGGAAATACATAAGTCCAAGATTGGGTGCACTCTGAATCTTTTATTTTCACTTGAACACTAATATACTTAATGTAATTCACTATGCAGAATTAAATATGCATTTGCTTTGCACAAACCTCATTTATTTGAGGCACCATAGATGAATGCCACTTTATTTTATTTTATTATTATTTTTTTTATTTTTACTCTATTAAATTTTTAAATTTCGACTAGCTCTCATTTTTGAAGGAAGTATTGTTTATTACTTCACAACACTTTATGCTCAGGTAATTTTTCCCACCTTACACTATGGAAACATAAACAAGGGGCACTTCACAGTTCACGTTTCACTGATCATCTTCACCCCTATTATCATTTTGGTTCACTCACTATTTTATTTTTTAAACTTTTTTTTTTGTTTTTTTGGGTCTTATTAGGTGTACAAGCATATAATATGCTTCAACAATTTATTTTTCACATTGTCTTCCTTTTTTGTTTTCCTATAATAAGTCAAGTTGGCATCTTATGTCAAATAACTTCCATTTCTATTTAGATATATATAATTGTACCTAATAATATCCTGGTATAGTACAATACCTTATAAGATTCTTATACTTCCAATGAATCAACTTTGTATCCGCCTAATATTGTAACTTACACTTTTCATCTAAGTAGTGCAACTTTGTTTCCATCCCGCTATTCACTCTGCAAATATTCCATCCCACTTGGAATGATTGACATGAACCATATCCAATGGACAATGAAATCCGCAGCCCAATCATGACTCAGAATCTAGTAAAACACCGGCTATATAACACCGGATGTTAGTCGGCCCGCGTAACCCCTCTGAGAAAGCGTTAGTGAAACGCCGCGTCAGGGGTCTCCTCAATTTTTAACTTGCCTCACTCGTTATTATATAAACTAGCATGCTTAATCTAAAATATGTAGCATAAGTCTTAGTCGTCTTAGCTCGGTACTTACGCTAATCATAGCCATACGAATTACATGGTGATCTAAATATAAAGCAGGCACGCTCAATACTTTAATTTCATCACGCTATATACAAGATCCATAACAATTTAGCTTTGGTAGGGTATTTGATACTCTGGAATGAGTTTGATATCGTGTTTTCTCTAGTGGACTTAGTTCACAGCCTTAGGTGTCATTTCTATACTGACAGGATTGAATAGTTAATTTTAACGCTTCAAAGAATCAGCCTTCAAATTAAGACTTTGAATAAATTTAGCTACACAGTACTTTATATATCAATATAATCTATATATTACCTGAATAAATTTACTAGCCCTGTATTTGGGGGAAATATACAATGCAGTAACTAACATCTATTTTATACATATGTAATATAACAGATTACAGTGTGTAGCAACAGGAGATCACTCAATATTTGTCTTTGTAGTAAATTTATTGCACATCCTGTAGTATTTAGATAATTACTATAGGTATTACTCCACTAGCATTACGCAAAAGACTGTGGTATTCAATATCATAACCAGAGTTATTTTATGGAGTGGCTAGCCTCAACACAATATATTACATCTTGATATATCACTGTTTTAAGATTTATTTCCCACGTTTGGGTGTTCAAATTAATTATCTAAAACAGTAGGATATTTTTATCTACTATTAGTAAGCTGCCACTATCGTATGTACCAATATTTTTAGTACCTATATATATTAGTAGCCTTAGATTGTAAAGCCAAAGTAGTAATTTTAGAGCTCCAATACATATTACTAACTATATATGGATTACAAATAACATATAAGAGTATAATAATTTAGAAACTATTGTGAGCCACATATGCCCAAGAGGCTCCAGAGTTGTATAACGGCTCTTGAGTAAATTTCTCATTTACAATCTACTGCTCAAAGTAGTACTAAGATCTATTGTAAACTTTTTTAGCATAACAATAATATGCTGTTTATTCATAAAGCACAGTGAGTGTTTTTAACTCTTCAGGGCAGTATTATCATCCATAAAAGCTGTCTTTTTTAAATGATATTAATAAAGGTTAATTTTTAACATACAATATCTCTTTAGTTTTTCAAGGCACAGTAACCTAATTCAATTACTAATAAAGATATCATAACTGCATATAAGCATCCTTTTTTTCGAATGACTAACCTGCCTCTTTAGCAGGTGTAGTCATAAACTGTACTAGAATATATATATATATATATATATATATATATATATATATATATATATATATACACACACACACACACATACAGGGAGTGCAGAATTATTAGGCAAGTTGTATTTTTGAGAATTAATTTTATTATTGAACAACAACCATGTTCTCAATGAACCCAAAAAACTCAATATCAAAGCTGAATAGTTTTGGAAGTAGTTTTTAGTTTGTTTTTAGTTATAGCTATTTTAGGGGGATATCTGTGTGTGCAGGTGACTATTACTGTGCATAATTATTAGGCAACTTAACAAAAAACAAATATATACCCATTTCAATGATTTATTTTTACCAGTGAAACCAATATAACATCTCAACATTCACAAATATACATTTCTGACATTCAAAAACAAAACAAAAACAAATCAGTGACCAATATAGCCACCTTTCTTTGCAAGGACACTCAAAAGCCTGCCATCCATGGATTCTGTCAGTGTTTTGATCTATTCACCATCAACATTGCGTGCAGCAGCAACCACAGCCTCCCAGACACTGTTCAGAGAGGTGTACTGTTTTCCCTCCTTGTAAATCTCACATTTGATGATGGACCACAGGTTCTCAATGGGGTTCAGATCAGGTGAACAAGGAGGCCATGTCATTAGATTTTCTTCTTTTATACCCTTTCTTGCCAGCCACGCTGTGGAGTACTTGGACGCGTGTGATGGAGCATTGTCCTGCATGAAAATCATGTTTTTTTTGAAGGATGCAGACTTCTTCCTGTACCACTGCTTGAAGAAGGTGTCTTCCAGAAACTGGCAGTAGGACTGGGAGTTGAGCTTGACTACATCCTCAACCCGAAAAGGCCCCACAAGCTCATCTTTGATGATACCAGCCCAAACCAGTACTCCACCTCCACCTTGCTGGCGTCTGAGTCGGCCTCTAGCTCTCTGCCCTTTACCAATCCAGCCACGGGCCCATCCATCTGGCCCATCAAGACTCACTCTCATTTCATCAGTCCATAAAACCTTAGAAAAATCAGTCTTGAGATATTTCTTGGCCCAGTCTTGACGTTTCAGCTTGTGTGTCTTGTTCAGTGGTGGTCGTCTTTCAGCCTTTCTTACCTTGGCCATGTCTCTGAGTATTGCACACCTTGTGCTTTTTGGCACTCCAGTGATGTTGCAGCTCTGAAATATGGCCAAAGTGGTGGCAAGTGGCATCTTGGCAGCTGCACGCTTGACTTTTCTCAGTTCATGGGCAGTTATTTCGCGCCTTGGTTTTTCCACACGCTTCTTGCGACCCTGTTGACTATTTTGAATGAAACGCTTGATTGTTCGATCACGCTTCAGAAGCTTTGCAATTTTAAGAGTGCTGCATCCCTCTGCAAGATATCTCACTATTTTTGACTTTTCTGAGCCTGTCAAGTCCTTCTTTTGACCCATTTTGCCAAAGGAAAGGAAGTTGCCTAATAATTATGCACACCTGAAATAGGGTGTTGATGTCATTAGACCACACCCCTTCTCATTACAGAGATGCACATCACCTAATATGCTTAATTGGTAGTAGGCTTTCGAGCCTATACAGCTTGGAGTAAGACAACATGCATAAAGAGGATGATGTGGTCAAAATACTCATTTGCCTAATAATTCTGCACTCCCTGTATGTATGTATGTATGTATGTATGTATGTATGTATGTATGTATGTATGTATGTATGTATGTATATATGTATGTATGTATATATGTATATATGTATATGTATATATGTATATGTATATATGTATATGTATATATATATATGTATATATATGTATATATATATATATATATATATATATATATATATATATATATATATATATATATATATATATATATATATATATATATATATATATATATATATACACACACACACACACACACACAGGTAGCCCTCGATTTACGCCGGGGTTTGGTTCCAGAAGGAATGGTTGTAAATTGAAACCGTTGTAAATTGAAACCCAGTTTATAATGTTATAATTTAAGTCAATGGGAAGCGAGGGAGTTAGGTTCCAGGCCCCTCTCAAAATTGGCATAAGTAACACCTAATACATTATTTTTAAAGCTTTGAAATGAAGACTTTAAATGCTAAACAGCATTATAAACCTAATAAAATAATCACACAACACAGAATATATAATTAAACTAAGTTAAATGAACAAAAACATTTGCTAAACAGCATTATAAACCTAATAGAATAATCACACAACACAGACTTCACTTGCATTTTTCTGCAAACCGTTCTTTCTATGCATTCCAATCTGGACTGATTTATAGACAGGAAGATCTTGTTCCTTTGCAAGCTGCTCGATAGCTCAGGTCTGGTTAAATTGATTAATTTCAGCTTGCTTGACTTGCATATCTTTGCTGCAACACAAGCAGACAGCTCCACCTACTGGTTATTTTAATCAATGCACTATTTCTCAATGCTTTTCAATAGCAGTCACATGACTGAAAAAAAAGGTTGTTATTCTGAAACGGTGCAAATTGAACCGTTGTAAAACGAGAGTCACATATATATATATATATATATATATATATATATATATATATATATATATATATATATATATATATATATATATATATATATATATATATATATATATATACACATATACACACACACACACACACACATATACACACTGATTTTCATAGGCTCACCCATGTGCTCATTTAGAAACCAGTTATGCATTGCTTCTCCGTAAACAAAGCATAACAAGAGAATAAATCAAATTTGATAATAGAAGTAAACTGGAAATTGTGTGTTCTATCCAAATCATGTAAGACATTTTTTGTGGTTTCATGTCCTTTTAAGGTCTATAAACACAACTGTTTGGTAATTATAAAGGTAGATTTAGAAGTGCATTGTGAATGCCAAGTTGTAAAAAAGGGACATATAGTTAGACACTATTGGCCTAATATATTTAACTCTTAAGATTATTGCATTTTATTAATAATATTTTGAGAAGAATTATATATACTTTTTTTTTTTTTTTTTTTAAAGATAACATTTTAATTTGTTTTAAAATTTAAAAAGTTAATTGTTAGAGGCATAGATAGCTGCAATAATATATACGTCCCTTTAAATATATGTCCTTTCAAATACATGTCCGTTTAAATAAATGTTTCTTTAACAATGGAGGTCCCTTTAAGGAAACACTATAAAAGCAATGTTATCTGGTATAGCCAACTGAGCTTGACAAAGATTTTGAAAAGTGAGCTACAGACGACAGTATTTAAGTTTTTCATGTGTAAGCTGGGCTGACAGTCTAAGTTTCTTAAAATATATATATTTTGTTTAGCCAAATTAGTTAATAAACATGGATGTTTGTTTAAGCAAATAACATATGCTGTAATGTTATTGTTTCAGTTGAATAAATCTATTTAAATTGTTATTATTAAGGTAATTATTTTTCTCCTTCCTAAGTACAACAGAAAAGTTGTCCAAATATGAATTATATTGATTAACCTATTAAACTGGGGATAAAAAAAACTAATATGAAAAGCTGTTATTCTAAAAATCTTCATCTACTTGCATATTAAAGTTATACCAGCAAGAATTAGTCTTTATGTAGAAAACTTTGATTTAAATCAAGCCTTACTGACTAGTGATTCAAATCGTGATTTAACTCGTGAATTAAATCAGTTTGATTTAAATTAAATCCACCCTGGTCCTAATAGTTTCAAGATTGTCCTTACCACAGTCCTTTTTCTGAAAAAGACTACGACGGATACTGCAAACTTTAATGTGATTACAGATTGTTCGCTTTGTATGCTGTGATATCGCCTTATGGAGTTTTTCTATTGGTTTCACAGGGATACGGCTTGCAGTGGAAATTTTACTATTTATTTGAAAAGACTCTTATTTGTTTGCACTTTGAGCTGGTGTGGACTGCAACAATGTTTCTATTTTATATATGTGATATTTATCAATTGTGTGTACTTTATCAAAAGTAACTTTTGAAGCAGATAGATTTTTTATGATATTGTGTTATATGCTTTTATATGTGACAAAGTAAAGTAATTGCGGTTTGTTTTATTATTTTTAAAAAATCGCTTTGTATCTACACTTTAGCATAGCTTTGCGCAATCAAGTATTGTTTCTTTCTTATTGTTAATTTTTTACAAGGTAGAGGAGACCCTTGTCTCGTTCGTTTGTGTAGCTCCATTTAGCGCTGATCTTAGTCTTTTTTGTTTTGAATTTAGTATTTATCACACAACCTTGAAGTTGAAATAAAGCCGTGTTGTACCTTTTATGAAATTCACTTTTTTATTTCTACTAGGCTAAGCGATCAGGACAGACTGCCCAAGAGTAATATTTTTTTATATTTTTACAGGCCGGTGCCAAATTTAAGATTATAGCACAGATACAGATGGACATCAGATTATATTTTTGTTGTTCTGTCAAAATTATTATCTGTCTGCATAATACTGGAGGCCCTCGGTTTACGCCGGTTAAATTTGCGCCATTTCAGAATAACAACCTTTTTTTCAGTCATGTGACTGGTATTGAAAAGCTTTGGAAAGCAGTGCACTAATTAAAATAGCCAGTGGGTGGAGCTATCCGCTTGTTTTGCAGCAAAGTTATGCAACTTAACAGACTGAAATTGATCTGTGTACAAAGAGCAGACATAAGCTATCGAGCAACAAGATCTAGATGGCACTTCCCTATTATCTTCCTGTTCAGCTGCTTGAGGTGAGGGTGCCTAACTGCTTAATAATCACTGCAGATTGAAATGCATAGAATAGGTGCAGACCCAATATTATCCAACATGCTAACAATGCAGAGAACTGATTGCAGAGAACTGATTGCAGAAAATTGAAGTAAAAAAACGTTTTTGTTCATTAAACTTAGTTTCATAATGATGCAGTCTGTTGTGTAATTATTTAATTAGGTGCTGTTAGCAAAGGTTTTTGTTCATTAAACTTAGTTTGATGATGATACAATCTATATTATTAGGTTTATAATGCTGTTTAGCATTTAAAGTCTTCATTTCAAAGCTTTAAAAATAATTAGGTGTTACTTATGACAATTGTGAGAGGGGCCAGGAACCTAACTCCCTCACTTCCCATTGACTTACATTATAAACTGGGTTTCAATTTACAACCATTCCTCCTGGAACCTAACCCCGGCGTAAACTAAGGGCTACCTGTACTTTTTTTTAAAATTAACAGCTAGAAAATCTGCAGCCTAACAAAAGTTTAAAAATACTTTTATAAGAGTTAATGTCGTTTTTATGGAGTTATTTTTAAAACCTTTTTCCTTTAATATTTCTACATATTATTGAGGATAACATGTAACATTCACCAGAAAGACAAAAACTAAGTTTATTCAATTCAGAAAAAGTATGAAATAAAGAAAAAATGGATAGGAATTTCGTAGTTTACCTTCTAGTTTGGTGATTTCCATCCTACTGCAGTAAGTTATATACATTAAAAGAACACTAAACCTAATTTGTTTCAGGATTCGGATAGAGCATGCAAATTTAAGCAACTTCCTAATTTACTCCAATTATCAATTTTTCTTTGTTCTCTTGGTATCTTAATTTGAAAAAACAGGAATGAACGCTTAGAAACCAGACCATTTTAGGTTCAGAACCCTGGAAAGCGCTTTCTGATCGCTGGCTACACTTAGCCACCAATCAGCAAGCGATACCCAGGTGCTGAACCTAAAATGGGCTGGATCCTAAGCTTTACATTCCTACTTTTCAAATAAAGATACCAAAAGAACAAAGAAAAATGGATAATAGGAGTAAATTGGAAAGTTGCTTAAAAACAAAATTTATGCTTACCTGATAAATTTATTTCTCTTGTGGTGTATCCAGTCCACGGGTTCATCCATTACTTGTGGGATATTCTCCTTCCCAACAGGAAGCTGCAAGAGGACACCCACAGCAGAGCTGTCTATATAGCTCCTCCCCTAACTGCCACCCCCAGTCATTTGAAAAATAAAAAACAGAATTTATGCTTTCTCCAACGGTGTGTCCGGTCCACGGCGTCATCCTTACTTGTGGGAATATCTCTTCCCCAACAGGAAATGGCAGAGAGTCCCAGCACAGCTGGCCATATAGTCCCTCCTAGGCTCCGCCCACCCCAGTCATTCGACCTACGGACAGGAGGAAAAATATAGGAGAAACCATATGGTACCGTGGTGACTGTAGTTAGAGAAAATAATTCATCAGACCTGATTAAAAAACCAGGGCGGGCCGTGGACCGGACACACCATTTGAGAAAGTAATTTATCAGGTAAGCATAAATTCTGTTTTCTCCAACATTGGTGTGTCCGGTCCACGGCGTCATCCTTACTTGTGGGAACCAATACCAAAGCTTTAGGACACGGATGAAGGGAGGGAGCAAATCAGGTTACCTAAACGGAAGGCACCACGGCTTGCAAAACCTTTCTCCCAAAAATAGCCTCCAAAGAAGCAAAAGTATCAAATTTGTAAAATTTGGCAAAAGTGTGCAGTGAAGACCAAGTCGCTGCCTTACATATCTGATCAACAGAAGCCTCGTTCTTGAAGGCCCATGTGGAAGCCACAGCCCTAGTGGAGTGAGCTGTGATTCTTTCAGGAGGCTGCCGTCCGGCAGTCTCATAAGCCAATCGGATGATGCTTTTAAGCCAAAAGGAAAGAGAGGTAGAAGTTGCTTTTTGACCTCTCCTTTTACCAGAATAGACGACAGAGAAGATGTTTGTCTGAACTCTTTTGTAGCTGCTAAGTAGAATTTTAGAGCACGGACTACATCTAAATTGTGTAGCAAACGTTCCTTCTTTGAAACTGGATTCGGACACAAAGAAGGTACAACTATCTCCTGGTTAATATTCTTGTTGGAAACAACCTTTGGAAGAAAACCAGGCTTAGTACGCAAAACAACCCTATCTGAATGGAACACCAGATAGGGCGGAGCACACTGCAGAGCAGATAACTCTGAAACTCTTCTACCAGAAGAAATAGCAACCAAAAACAAGACTTTCCAAGATAATAACTTAATATCTATGGAATGTAGGGGTTCAAACGGAACCCCTTGAAGAACTGAAAGAACTAGATTTAGACTCCAGGGAGGAGTCAAAGGTCTGTAAACAGGCTTGATTCTAACCAGAGCCTGAACAAATGCTTGAACATCTGGCACAGCTGCCAGTCGTTTGTGTAGTAAGACAGATAAAGCAGAAATCTGTCTTTTTAGAGAACTCGCAGATAATCCTTTATCCAAACTTTCCTGCAGAAAGGAAAGAATCTTAGGAATTTTTATCTTATTCCATGGGAATCCCTTGGATTCACACCAACAGATATATCTTTTCCATATTTTATGGTAAATTTTTCTAGTCACTGGTTTTCTGGCCTGAACCAGAGTATCTATCACATAATCTGAAAACCCACGCTTTGATAGAATCAAGTGTTCAATCTCCAAGCCGTCAGCTGGAGGGAGACCAGATTTGGATGTTCGAATGGACCCTGAACAAGAAGGTCCTGTCTCAAAGGTAGCTTCCATGGTGGAACCGATGACATATTCACCAGGTCTGCATACCAAGTCCTGCGTAGCCACGCAGGAGCTATCAAGATCACCGAGGCCCTCTCCTGTTTGATCCTGGCTACCAGCCTGGGAATGAGAGGAAACGGTGGAAACACATAAGCTAGGTTGAAGGACCAAGGTGCTACTAGTGCATCCACTAGAGTCGCCTTGGGATCCCTGGATCTGGACCCGTAGCAAGGAACCTTGAAATTCTGACGAGACGCCATCAGATCCATGTCTGGAATGCCCCATAATTGAGTCAACTAGGCAAAGATCTCCGGGTGGAGTTCCCACTCCCCCGGATGGAATGTCTGACTACTCAGATAATCCGCTTCCCAGTTTTCCACACCTGGGATGTGGATCGCAGATAGATGGCAGGAGTGATCCTCCGCCCATTGTATTATTTTGGTCACTTCTTTCATCGCTAGGGAACTCCTTGTTCCCCCCTGATGATTGATATACGCAACAGTCGTCATGTTGTCTGATTGGAATCTTATGAATCTGTGCAAGCTGAGGCCAAGCCCTGAGAGCATTGAGTATCGCTCTTAGTTCCAGAATGTTTATTGGGAGAAGAGACTCTTCCCGAGACCATAGTCCCTGAGCTTTCAGGGGTTCCCAGACCGCGCCCCAGCCCACTAGGCTGGCGTCGGTCGTGACAATGACCCACTCTGGTCTGCGGAAGCTCATTCCCTGGGATAGATGGTCCAGGGTCAGCCACCAACGGAGTGAATCTCTGGTCTCCTGATCTACTTGAATCACTGGAGACAAGTCTGTATAGTCCCCATTCCACTGTTTGAGCATGCACAGTTGTAATGGTCTTAGATGAATTTGCGCAAAAGGAACTATGTCCATTGCTGCAACCATCAACCCTACTACTTCCATGCACTGAGCTATGGAAGGACGTGGAACAGAGTGAAGAACTTGACAAGCGCTTAGAAGTTTTGACTTTCTGACATCTGTCAGAAAGATCCTCATTTCTAAGGAATCTATTATTGTTCCCAAGAAGGGAACTCTTTTTGATGGAGACAGAGAACTTTTTTCTATGTTCACCTTCCATCCGTGAGATCTGAGAAAGGCCAGAACGATGTCTGTATGAGCCTTTGCTTTTGAAAGGGACGACGCTTGTATTAGAATGTCGTCCAAGTACGGTACTACTGCAATGCCCCTCGGTCTTAAAACCGCTAGAAGGGAACCGAGTACCTTTGTGAAAATCCTTGGAGCAGTGGCTAACCCGAATGGGAGGGCCACAAACTGGTAATGTTTGTCCAGAAAGGCGAACCTTAGGAACTGATGATGTTCTTTGTGGATAGGAATATGTAGGTACACATCCTTTAGATCCACGATAGTCATAAATTGACCTTCCTGGATAGTGGGTAGAATCGTTCAAATGGTTTCCATTTTGAACGATGGTACCCTGAGAAATTTGTTTAGGATCTTTAAATCCAGAATTGGTCTGAAGGTTCCCTCTTTTTTGGGAACTACGAACAGATTTGAGTTTCTGTTTATTTGGTTTAAGGATAAGTGAGACATGTGGAACCTTCCCCTTGGGGATAGTTCCCTGAATTCCAGAAGATAACCCTGAGAAACTATTTCTAGTGCCCAGGGATCCTGAACATCTCTTGCCCAAGCCTGAGCAAAGAGAGAGAGTCTGCCCCCTACAAGATCCGGTCCCGGATCGGGGGCTACTCCTTCATGCTGTTTTGTTAGCAGCAGCAGGCTTTTTGGCCTGCTTACCCTTGTTCCAGCCTTGCATAGGTTTCCAGGCTGGTTTGGGCTGTGAGGCATTACCCTCTTGCTTAGAGGATGCAGAATTAGAGGCCGGTCCGTTCCTGAAATTGCGAAAGGAACGAAAATTAAAAAAGGCCTATCTTGTGGGAGGGCATGGCCCTTTCCCCCAGTGATGTCTGAGATAATCTCTTTCAATTCTGGCCCAAAGAGAGTTTTACCTTTGAAAGGTATGTTAAGCAATTTTGTCTTGGATGATACATCCGCTGACCAAGACTTTAGCCAAAGCGCTCTGCGCGCCACAATTGCAAACCCTGAATTTTTCGCCGCTAATCTAGCTAATTGCAAAGCGGCATCCAAAATAAAGGAGTTAGCCAACTTAAGTGCGTGAACTCTGTCCATAACCTCCTCATATGGAGTCTCTCTACTGAGCGACTTTTCTAGTTCCTCGAACCAGAACCACGCTGCTGTAGTGACAGGAACAATGCACGAAATGGGTTGTAGAAGGTAACCTTGCTGTACAAAAATCTTTTTAAAAGGACATTATACACTCATTTTTTCTTTGCATAAATGTTTTGTAGATGATTTATAAAGCCCATAAAGTTTTTTTTTAAATAAATGTATAGTTTTGCTTATTTTTAAATAACATTGCTCTGATTTTCAGACTCCTAACCAAGCCCCAAAGTTTTATTTGAATACTGTCAGCTACCTTCTCCAGCTTGCTCCTGTTTGTGTAAAGGGCCTTTTCATATGCAAAAGAAGGGTGAGGGGGGAGTGTCTTATTTCCCACTTGCAGTGGGCTTTCCAGCTACCTTTTCAACAGAGCCAAACTGACAGCTTCTAAGTAAGTTTTTAAACAGTTTTATACTGGATTTTTATATCAGTATCTGTGCATCTTATTCTTTATAGTAGTGTCTATTACATGCAGTTACATGAAAATGAGTGTATACTGTCCCTTTAAGCAAACCTTCCAATTTTTTATCCATAGGATCTTTGAAAGCACAACTATCCTCGATAGGAATAGTAGTTCGCTTGTTTAGAGTAGAAACTGCCCCCTCGACCTTAGGGACTGTCTGCCATAAGTCCTTTCTGGGGTCGACCATAGGAAATAATTTCTTAAATATAGGGGGGGGAACAAAAGGTATGCCGGGCTTCTCCCACTCCTTATTCACTATGTCCGCCACCCGCTTGGGTATAGGAAAAGCGTCGGGGTGCACCGGAACCTCCAGAAACTTGTCCATCTTGCATAATTTCTCTGGAATGACCAAGTTGTCACAATCATCCAGAGTAGATAACACCTCCTTAAGCAGTGCGCGGAGATGTTCTAATTTAAATTTAAATGTCACAACATCAGGTTCAGCTTGTTGAGAAATTTTTCCTGAATCTGAAATTTCCCCATCTGACAAAACCTCCCTCATGGCCACTTCAGATTGGTGTGAGGGTATGACAGAACAATTATCATCAGCGCCCTCCTGCTCTTCAGTGTTTAAAACAGAGCAATCGCGCTTTCTCTGATATGCAGGCATTTTGGATAAAATATTTGCTATGGAGTTATCCATTACAGCCGTCAATTGTTGCATGGTAATAAGCATTGGCGCGCTAGATGTACTAGGGGCCTCCTGCGTGGGCAAAACTGGTGTAGACACAGAAGGAGATGATGTAGTATCATGTCTACTCCCCTCATCTGAGGAATCATCTTGGGCAATTTCATTATCTGTGGCAGTACTGTCCTTACTTTGTTTGGACGCTATGGCACAATTATCACACAATTTTGAATGGGGAGACACATTGGCTTTCATACATATAGAACATAGCTTATCCGAAGGCACAGACATGTTAAACAGGCTTAAACTTGTCAATAAAGCACAAAAAACGTTTTAAAACAAAACCGTTACTGTCACTTTAAATTTTAAACAGAGTACACTTTATTACTGAATATGTGAAAAAGTATGAAGGAATAGTTCAAAATTTACCAAAATTTCACCATTGTGTCTTAAAGCATTAAAAGTATTGCATACCAATTTTCAGAGCTTTAACCCTTAAAATAACGGAACCGGAGCCGTTTACAAAATTAACCCCTATACAGTCCCAGCTACAGTCTTTGCTGTGACCTAACCAAGCCCAGAGGGGAATACGATACCAAATGACGCCTTCTAGAAACTTTTCCAACTATTTTCAGGTCCTCACACATGCATCTGCATGTCTCGTTCTCAAAAACAACTGCGCAGTAATGGCGCGAAAATGAGGCTCAGCCTACAACTGGGAAGGCCCTTCCTGACTGGAAAAGGTGTCTAACATAGTGCCTGACGTTAAAAAACGTTCCCCAAGTTTGTAAGTGTGAATTATCAGCATTAACATGTATAAAATGTCCAAATAAAGCAATCGATTTAGCCCATAAAAGTGTCTACCAGTTTTATAGCCCATATTAAGCCCTTTATTCTGTTTGAAACTAAGAAAATGGCTTACCGGTCCCCATGAGGGGAAATGACAGCCTTCCAGCATTACACAGTCTTGTTAGAAATATGGCAAGTCATACCTTAAGCAGAAAAGTCTGCTAACTGTTTCCCCCAACTGAAGTTACTTCATCTCAACAGTCCTATGTGGAAACAGCAATCGATTTTAGTTACTGTCTGCTAAAATCATCTTCCTCTCACAAACAGAAATCTTCATCCTTTTCTGTTTCAGAGTAAATAGTACATACCAGCACTATTTTAAAATAACAAACTCTTGATAGTAGAATAAAAAAAACTACATTTAAACACCACATACTCTTAACCATCTCCGTGGAGATGTTGCCTGTGCAACGGCAAAGAGAATGACTGGGGTGGGCGGAGCCTAGGAGGGACTATATGGCCAGCTTTGCTGGGACTCTTTGCCATTTCCTGTTGGGGAAGAGAAATTCCCACAAGTAAGGATGACGCCGTGGACCGGACACACCAATGTTGGAGAAAAACACCTGCCTTAAAATGACAGGGCGGGCCGTGGACTGGATACACCACAAAAGAAATAAATTTATCAGGTAAGCATAAATTTTGTTTTCTCTTGTAAAGGTGTATCCAGTCCACGGGTTCATCCATTACTTGTGGGATACCAATACCAAAGCTTTAGGACACGGATGAAGGGAGGGACAAGGCAGGCAATTAAACGGAAGGCACCACTGCCTGTAAGACCTTTCTCCCAAAAATAGCCTCCGAGGAAGCAAAAGTATCAAATTTGTAGAATTTAGAAAAAGAATGAAGCGAAGACCAAGTCGCCGCCTTACAAATCTGTTCAACAGAGGCCTCATTTTTAAAAGCCCATGTGGAAGCCACCGCTCTAGTGGAATGAGCTGTAATTCTTTCAGGAGGCTGCTGGCCAGCAGTCTCATAAGCTAAGCGGATTAAGCTTCTCAGCCAAAAAGAAAGAGAAGTTGCCGAAGCCTTTTGGCCTCTCCTCTGTCCAGAGTAGACAACAAACAAAGCAGATGTTTGACGAAAATCCTTCGTAGCTTGTAAATAAAACTTTAAAGCATGAACTACATCAAGATTGTGTAATAGACGTTCCTTCTTAGAGGAAGGATTTCGACATAATGAAGGAACAACGATCTCCTGATTGATATTCTTATTAGATAACACTTTAGGAAGAAACCCAGGTTTGGTACGTAAAACTACCTTATCTGCATGGAAGATCAGATAAAGGGAATCACACTGTAAAGCAGATAACTCCGAAACTCTTCGAGCCGAGGAGATAGCTACTAAAAACAGAACTTTCCAAGATAAAAGTTTAATATCTATGGATTGCAAAGGTTCAAACGGAACCCCTTGAAGAACTTTAAGAACTAAATTTAAACTCCATGGCGGAGCAACAGGTTTAAACACAGGCTTGATTCTAACCAAAGCCTGACAAAACGCCTGAACGTCTAGAACCTCAGCCAGACGTTTGTGCAAAAGAATAGACAGAGCAGAAATCTGTCCCTTTAAGGAATTAGCCGACAATCCCTTCTCCAATCCCTCTTGGAGAAAGGATAATATCCTAGGAATTCTGACTTTACTCCATGAGTAACCCTTGGATTCACACCAATGAAGATATTTACACCATATCTTATGATAGAAGTTCCTGGTGACAGGCTTTCGAGCCTGAATTAAGGTATCAATGACCGACAAGGAAAAACCACGCTTTGATAGAATCAAGCGTTCAATCTCCAAGCAGTCAGACGCAGAGAAATTAGATTTGGATGTTTGAAGGGACCTTGAAGTAGAAGGTCCTGCCTTAGCGGCAGAGTCCATGGTGGAAAGGATGACATGTCCACCAGATCTGCATACCAAGTCCTGCGTGGCCACGCAGGAGCTATCAAAATCACTGAAGCTCTCTCCTGCTTGATCTTGGCAATCAGACGAGGGAGCAGAGGAAACGGTGGAAACACATAAGCCAGGCTGAAGGACCAGGGCGCTGCTAGAGCATCTATCAGCGCTGCCTTGGGATCCCTGGACCTAGACCCGTAACAAGGAAGCTTGGCGTTCTGACGAGACGCCATGAGATCCAGTTCTGGTTTGCCCCATAGTTGAATCAACTGGGCAAATACCTCCGGATGGAGCTCCCACTAACCCGGATGAAAAGTCTGCCAACTTAGAAAATCCGCCTCCCAGTTCTCTACTCCTGGGATATGGATAGCTGAGAGATGGCAAGAGTGAACCTCTGCCCATAGAATTATCTTTGAAACCTCCAACATTGCCAGGGGGCTCCTTGTTCCCCCCGATGGTTGATATAGGCTACAGTCGTGATGTTGTCCGACTGAAATCTGATGAACCTGACCACAGCTAGCTGAGGCCAAGCCTGAAGAGCATTGAATATCGCTCTTAGTTCCAGAATGTTTATCAGAAAGAGGGCCTCCTCCCGAGTCCACGAACCCTGAGCCTTCAGGGAGTTCCAGACTGCACCCCAGAAGGCTGGCATCTGTCGTCACTATAGTCCATTCTGGCCTGCGGAAACTCATTCCTCTGAACAGATGGACCCGAGATAGCCACCAGAGAAGAGAATCCCTGGTCTCTTGATCCAGATTTAGTAGAGGGGACAAATCTGTGTAATCCCCATTCCACTGATTGAGCATGCAAAGTTGCAGTGTTCTGAGATGTAGGCGGGCAAACGGAACTATGTCCATTGCCGCTACCATTAAGCCGATTACTTCCATACACTGAGCCACTGACGGACGAGAAGTAGAATAAAGAGCACGGCAGGAAGTTAGAAGCTTTGACAACCTGACCTCTGTCATAAAAATTTTAATTTCTACTGAATCTATCAGAGTTCCTAGGAAGGAAACTCTTGTGAGAGGGGAGAGAGAACTCTTTCCTTCGTTCACCTTCCACCCGTGAGACCTCAGGAATGCCAGAACAATGTCCGTATGGGACCTGGCGATTTGAAAAGTCGACGCCTGTATCAGAATGTCGTCTAGGTAAGGGGCCACTGCTATGCCCCGCGGCCTTAGAACCGCCAGAAGGGACCCTAGAACCTTCATAAAGATTCTTAGTGCCGTGGCGAACCCGAAGGGAAGAGCCACAAACTGGTAATGCCTGTCTAGGAAGGCGAACCTGAGAAACTGATGATGATCTCTGTGTATCGGAATGTGCAGATAAGCATCCTTTAAGTCCACGGTAGTCATATATTGACCCTCCTGGATCATAGGTAGGATGGTTCGAATAGTCTCCATCTTGAAAGATGGGACCCTGAGAAATTTGTTTAGGATCTTGAGATCCAAGATTGGTCTGAAAGTTCCCTCTTTCTTGGGAACTATAAACAGATTTGAATAGAAGCCCTTCCCCTGTTCCTCCCTTGGAACTGGGTGGATCACTCCCATAACCAGTAGGTCTTGAACGCAACGTAAGAATGCCTCTCTCTTTATCTGGTTTGCAGATAATTGTGAGAGATGAAATCTCCCCTTTGGAGATGAAGCTTTGAAATCCAGAAGATATCCCTGGGAAACAATCTCCAGAGCCCAGGGATCCTGGACATCTCTTGCCCAAGCCTGGGCGAAGAGAGAAAGTCTGCCCCCCACTAGATCCGGTCCCGGATCGGGGGCTACTCCTTCATGCTGTTTTAGAGGCAGCAGCAGGTTTTTTGGCCTGCTTCCCCTTGTTCCAAGACAGCAAAGTACAAATGAGGTGCACAAACAGCCAGTTGTAGATTCAAATTTTTCTTTTCTTTATTGCAAGTAAAATTATTGGTTCCCTCCAGGGATACAGGAATCATAAGTATAGTAGTGAGTGGAGATAGCTTCACTCTAGTGACTGTCTGCTGACATGTTTCGGCGATGAAGCCGTAATCGTAGCTCTACGTAGGCTACGATTACGGCTTCATCGCCGAAACATGTCAGCAGACAGTCACTAGAGTGAAGCTATCTCCACTCACTACTATACTTATGATTCCTGTATCCCTGGAGGGAACCAATAATTTTACTTGCAATAAAGAAAAGAAAAATTTGAATCTACAACTGGCTGTTTGTGCACCTCATTTGTACTTTGCTGTCTTTATCCTGTGGAACCGAGGTTGCACCAGATACCAGTGTGTTACATCTGCACATCTCAGCGCACTGACCCTGGTCTTGGTGGTTGCCGGGGAAATCATAGCATTACTAAGAAGAAAGAAGTTCCGTATACCGGAAGCAAGTCCAGTGACGTCACACGCCATCGTAGAGTGATCGAGCAGAGGAGACCGGAGCAGTCAGAGAGGGCGTCAAGTGCCGGACTGGCTCCGAGTGCACCTGGTTTGCACACAGAGGTCCGTTTTTCTGCATTTCTACAGGTTAGGCTGGGTGACACTGGACATTGCGCAACCAAGAGGGGTGAGAGATTTATTCGATATTTACAAGCATATCACCAGTTATCTCAGGTGCCGACACATATTGACTGTTTTTGTCCCCTTGTTCCAAGCCTGGTTATGTCTCCAGACTGGCTTGGACTGGGCAAAATTTCCCTCTTGTTTTGCAGTAGAGGAAGTTGAAGCTGCGTTACTCTTGAAGTTTCGAAAGGCACGAAAATTAGTCTGTTTGGTCCTTAATTTGTTGGACCTATCCTGGTGAAGGGCGTGGCCTTTTCCTCCAGTAATATAAGAAATGATTTCCTTCAGTCCAGGCCCGAATAGGGTCTGCCCTTTGAAGGGGATGTTGAGAAGTTTAGATTTTGAAGTAACGTTAGCTGACCAGGATTTAAGCCATAGCGCCCTACGCGCCTGAATGGCAAAACCTGAATTCTTAGCCGTTAGCTTGGTTAAATGAAAAACGGCGTCAGAAATAAATGAATTGGCTAACTTAAGAGCTTTAAGCCTGTCTAGGATATCATACAACGGGGTCTCTACCTGTAACGCCTCCTCAAGAGACTCAAACCAGAAAGCTGCTGCAGCAGTGACTGGGGCAATGCATGCAAGAGGCTGGAGAATAAAACCTTGTTCTATAAAGATTTTCTTAAGGAAACCCTCTAATTTTTTATCCATTGGATCTAGGAAAGCACAACTGTACTCGACAGGGATAGTTGTACGCTTAGCTAGGGTAGATACTGCTCCCTCCACCTTAGGGACCGTCTGCCACGAGTCCCGTGTAGCGGCATCTATAGGAAACATCTTTTTAAAAGCAGGAGGGGGAGAGAACGGTACACCTGGTCTATCCCATTCCTTAGTAATAATTTCTGAAAACCTCTTAGGGATTGTAAAAACGTCAGTGTAAACAGGCACTGCAAAGTATTTGTCCATTTTACACAATTTCTCTGGGACTACAATGGTGTCACAGTCATCCAGAGTCGCTAAAACCTCCCTGAGCAACAAGCGGAGGTGTTCAAGCTTAAATTTAAACGCTGTCATTTCAGAGTCAGACTGAAGAAACGCCTTCCCTGAATCAGAAATGTCACCCACAGATAGAAGCTCTTCTGCTTCGGCTTCTGCACATTGTGAGGGTATATCAGACATAGCTACTAAAGCGTCAGAAAGCTCTGTATTTGTTCTAGCCCCAGAGCTGTCTCGCTTTCCTTGTAACCCTGGCAGTTTGGACAATACCTCTGTGAGGGTATGATTCATAACTGCCGCCATGTATTGTAAGGCAAACGCATTGGACGCGCTAGATGTACTTGGCTTCACTTGAGCCGGAGTTATAGGTTCTGACACGTGGGGAGAGCTAGATGGCATAACCTCCCTTTTGTCAGTCTGAGAAACCTCTGGTGATAAATCTTTAAGCGCCATAATATGGTCTTTATAACTTATAGAAAGGTCAGTGCATTTGGTACACATTCTAAGAGGGGGTTCCACAATGGCTTCTAAATATAATGAACAAGGAGTTTCCTCTATGTCAGACATGTTTAACAGACTAGTAATGAGACCAGCAAGCTTGGAAAACACTTTAATAAATGTGAAAAAGCAATTATATAAGAGAAAAAAACTACCACATAAACTGCAAAACAGTGTTAAAAAGTAGTAAACTCTACGAAATTTTTACAGTGTGTATAAGGGACTAAAGCAGCATTGCACCCACTTGCAAATGGATGATTAACCCCTCAGGCCCAAAAACGGATTAGAAAAACGTTAAAACCGTTAACAAACAGTCAAACACACTGCCACAGCTCTCCTGTGGCTTCTACCTGCCCTTAAACACGATTTTTGCAGGAACAAAACCCTCTATAGTGGTCCTAGATGCCAGAGGACTCCTTTATGGAAGCTGGATGTCTCAGTCTGAAAATCAACTGCGCATTTAGAGCGCGAAAATAGGCCCCTCCCACCATGCACACAATGTCAGAGGGCCTTAAAAAAGTACTCCTAGGAGTAATCTAACAAGCCATGTGGAAAACTAGGCCCCAAATAAAGATTTATCACCCTCAGAGAAAAAACGTTTTTTCTATAAACCATGCAATCGTTTTTACACTAAGTAATATGAGTATTAACATGAATATTACCCTTTTTTGCAAGCATGATCCCAGTCGCTGTTAAATCACTGTATCAGGCTTACCTCAAATATACCAGGCACTGTCAGCATTTTCTAGACCTTATCTCTCTAGAAAAAAATATACTGAACATACCTCAAAGCAGGTAATCTGCAGACCGTCCCCCCAACTCAAGTTTTCTTTCCATACTCTTCAGTGTGAGAACAGCAATGGACCTTAGTTACAAACCGCTAAGATCATCAAACCTCCAGGCAGAATTCTTCTTCCAATTTCTGCCTGAGAGTAAAAAACAGTACAACACCGGTACCGTTTAAAAATAACAAACTCTTGATTGAAGGTAAAAACTACACTAAGTCACCACATATCTCTTGATACTTCCTTTCTTGTCGAGAGCTGCAAGAGAATGACTGGGGGTGGCAGTTAGGGGAGGAGCTATATAGACAGCTCTGCTGTGGGTGTCCTCTTGCAGCTTCCTGTTGGGAAGGAGAATATCCCTCAAGTAATGGATGAACCCGTGGACTGGATACACCTTTACAAGAGAAATTGCATGTTCTATCCGAATCATGAAAGAAAAAAAATGGGTTTGGTATCCCTTTAATACAAGGAATCAAATCATCAATTAAAATTACAGTGCTTAACAAATCTGTTTAAAAAAATAGTAACCAGTGAGAAAATTTAGGAGTCAGACATTTTGTGGAACTAGACAGTGGGGTTTGTATATAGATATATGGAGAATAACCCAAAACTTTGGGAGCCAGGGGTCAAATTCTAGGAGCCAGTAGCTTCCAGACTCCAGGGTTTGTCAAGCCCTGAATTAATACCACTGAAAGATTGGGACAAGCATAGAACATAATGAACATGGGCAGAACTAAAGACTACAGCGCACCCCCTTTAAGGAGTTTCATCTATTCGTCAAAGAGGGGCCCTACTCTACCTGAGGTAATTATATTAATGTTGCAATAATTACTTGAGGTATCCTTATATTAGTGTTAAATTATATGTCATAATATTAGTGTTTTATATTAATATATTACCTCAGATAATGTGTAGATACAACTTTGAAGTTAATTCAAGTGATGGTAAATTTGCCAGCATAAAATCACATATAATGAAAGCTCTTGAACTAACTAGCATATCGATATGCTTTTTTACATTCTAAAGTCAAATCCACTTTTAATAATGAACATTTTTGTCAGGCTCCATTACCTGATTTAAAGCCAGTGTTAATTTCGTCGACTAAACTAGACTAAAATGACAATTAAACTAAAGAAATTCTGATGACTAAAATACGACAAACTAAAATGGCATTTTAGTCAGACTATGACTAAAACTAAATCAAAATTTGCTGACAAAAACAAAATTTATGCTTACCTGATAAATTTATTTCTCTTGTGGTGTATCCAGTCCACGGATTCATCCATTACTTGTGGGATATTCTCCTTCCCAACAGGAAGCTGCAAGAGGATCACCCACAGCAGAGCTGTCTATATAGCTCCTCCCCTAACTGCCACCTCCAGTCATTCAACCGAAGACAAGCAAGAGAAAGGAGAAACTATAGGGTGCAGTGGTGACTGTAGTTTAAAAATAAAAAACACCTGCCTTAAAATGACAGGGCGGGCCGTGAACTGGATACACCACAAGAGAAATAAATTTATCAGGTAAGCATAAATTTTGTTTTCTCTTGTAAGGTGTATCCAGTCCACGGATTCATCCATTACTTGTGGGATACCAATACCAAAGCTATAGGACACGGATGAAGGGAGGGACAAGGCAGGCGCTTAAACGGAAGGCACCACTGCCTGTAAGACCTTTCTCCCAAAAATAGCCTCCGAAGAAGCAAAAAGTATCAAATTTGATGAATTTAGAAAAAGTATGAAGCGAAGACCAAGTCGCCGCCTTACAAATCTGTTCAACAGTAGCCTCATTTTTAAAAGCTCATGTGGAAGCCACCGCTCTAGTGGAATGAGCTGTAATTCTTTCAGGAGGCTGCTGGCCAGCAGTCTCATAAGCTAAGCGAATTATACTTCTTAACCAAAAGGAAAGAGAAGTTGCTGAAGCCTTTTGGCCTTTCCTCTGTCCAGAGTAGACAACAAACAATGCAGATGTTTGACGAAAATCTTTAGTAGCTTGTAAATAAAACTTTAAAGCACGAACCACCTCAAGATTGTGTAATAGACGTTCCTTGTTTGAAGAAGGATTAGGACACAGTGACGGAACAACAATCTCCTGATTGATATTCTTATTAGATACCACCTTAGGAAGAAACCCAGGTTTGGTACGCAAAACTACCTTATCTGCATGGAAGATCAGATAAGGGGAATCACACTGCAAGGCAGATAACTCTGAAACTCTTCGAGCCGAAGAGATAGCTACCAAAAACAGAACTTTCCAAGATAAAAGCTTGATATCTATGGAATGCAGAGGTTCAAACGGAACCCCTTGAAGAACTTTAAGAACTAAATTTAAACTCCATGGCGGAGCAACAGGTTTAAACACAGGCTTGATTCTAACTAAAGCCTGACAAAACGCCTGAACGTCTGGAACATCCGCCAGACGCTTGTGCAAAAGAATAGGCAGAGCAGAAATCTGTCCCTTTAAGGAACTAGCTGACAATCCCTTCTCCAATCCTTCTTGGAGAAAAGATAATATCCTGGGAATCCTGACTTTACTCCATGAGTTACCCTTGGATTCACACCAATGAAGATATTTACACCATATCTTATGATAGATTTTCCTGGTGACAGGCTTTCGAGCCTGAATTAAGGTATCAATGACCGATTCGGAGAAACCACGTTTTGATAAAATCAAGCGTTCAATCTCCAAGCAGTCAGACGCAGAGAAATTAGATTTGGATGGTTGAAAGGACCCTGAAGTAGAAGGTCCTGCCTCAGCGGCAGAGTCCATGGTGGAAGGGATGACATGTCCACCAGATCTGCATACCAAGTCCTGCGTGGCCACGCAGGTGCTATCAAGATCACCAAAGCTCTCTCCTGATTGATCTTGGCAATCAGACGAGGGAGCAGAGGAAACAGTGGAAACACATAAGCCAGGTTGAAAGACCAAGGCGCTGCTAGAGCATCTATCAGCGCTGCCTTGGGATCCCTGGACCTGGATCCGTAACAAGGAAGCTTGGCGTTCTGGCGAGACGCCATGAGATCCAGTTCTGGTTTGCCCCAAAGTTGAATCACTGTGCAAACCCCCGGATGAAAAGTCTGTCGACTTAGAAAATCCGCCTCCCAGTTCTCTACTCCTGGGATATGGATAGCTGATAGATGGCAAGAGTGAACCTCTGCCCATAGAATTATTTTTGAAACCTCCAACATTGCTAGGGAACTCCTTGTTCCCCCTTGATGGTTGATGTAGGCTACAGTCGTGATGTTCTCCGACTGAAATCTGATGAACCTGACCGCAGCTAGTTGAGGCCAAGCCTGAAGAGCATTGAATATCGCTCTTAGTTCCAGAATGTTAATCGGAAGGAGTGTCTCCTCCTGAGTCCACAAGCCCTGAGCCTTCAGGGAGTTTCAGACTGCACCCCAGCCCAGAAGACTGGCATCTGTCGTTACTATTGTCCACTCTGGCCTGCAGAAGGTCATACCCTTGGACAGATGGACCCGAGATAACCACCAGAGAAGAGAATCCCTGGTCTCTTGAGCCAGATTTAGTAGAGGGGACAAATCTGTGTAATCCCCATTCCACTGACTGAGCATGCAGCGGTCTGAGATGTAGGCGGGCAAACGGCACTATGTCCATTGCCGCTACCATTAAGCCGATTACTTCCATACACTGAGCCACTGAAGGGCGAGAAGTAGAATAAAGAACACGGCAGGAATTTAGAAGTTTTGACAACCTGGCCTCTGTCAGGTAAATCTTAATTTCTACAGAATCTATCAGAGTTCCTAGGAAGGAAACTCTTGTGAGAGGGGATAGAGAACTCTTATCTTCGTTCACTTTCCACCCATGCGACCTCAGAAATGCCAGAACAATGTCTGTATGGGACCTGGCGATATGAAAATTCTACGCCTGTATTAGAATGTCATCTAGGTAAGGGGCTACTGCTATACCCCGCGGCCTTAGGACCGCTAGGAGTGACCCCAGAACCTTTGTAAAGATTCTTGGTGCCGTAGCTAACCCAAAGGGAAGAGCCACAAACTGGTAATGCCTGTCCTAGGAAGGCGAACCTGAGAAACCGATGATGATCTCTGTGTATCGGAATGTGCAGATAAGCATCCTTTAAGTCCACGGTAGTCATATATTGACCCTCCTGGATCATAGGTAGGATGGTTCGAATAGTCTCCATCTTGAAGGATGGGACCCTGAGAAATTTGTTTAGGATCTTGAGATCTAAAATTGGTCTGAAGGTTCCCTCTTTCTTGGGAACCACAAACAGATATGAATAGAAGCCTTGCCCCTGTTCCTCCTTTGGAACTGGGTGGATCACTCCCATAACTAGGAGGTCTTGAACACAATGTAAGAATGCCTCTCTCTTTATCTGGTTTGCAGATAATTGTGAGAGATGAAATCTTCCTTTTGGGGAAGAAGCTTTGAAGTCCAGAAGATATCCCTGGGACACAATTTCCAATGCCCAGGGATCCTGGACATCTCTTGCCCAAGCCTGGGCAAAGAGAGAAAGTCTGCCCTCTACTAGATCCGTTACCGGATCGGGGGCTGATCTTTCATGCTGTCTTAGAGGCAGCAGCAGGTTTTTTGGCCTGCTTTCCTTTGTTCCAAGCCTGGTTAGGTCTCTAGACCGGCTTGGACTGGGCAAAATTTCCCTCTTGTTTTGTATTAGAGGAAGTTGAAGCTGCGCCACTCTTGAAGTTTCCAAAGGCACGAAAATTAGTCTGTTTGGTCCTTAATTTGTTGGACCTATCCTGAAGAAGGGCGTGACCTTTTCCTAGAGTAATATCAGAAATGATCTCCTTCAGTCCAGGCCCGAATAGGGTCTGCCCCTTGAAGGGAATGTTGAGAAGCTTAGACTTTGAAGTAACGTCAGCTGACCAGGATTTAAGCCATAGCGCACTAAGCGCATGAATAGCAAATCCCGAGTTCTTAGCCATTAGTTTGGTTAAATGAACAACGGCGTCAGAAACAAATGAATTGGCTAGCTTAAGGGCTTTAAGCTTGTCAAGGATATCATCCAATGGGGTTTCTACCTGTAGAGCCTCTTCTAAAGACTCAAACTAGAAGGCCGCAGCAGCAGTGACAGGGGCAATGCATGCAAGGGGCTGGAGAATAAAACCTTGTTGAATAAAAAAAAAAATTATGGTAACCCTCTAATTTTTTGTCCATTGGATCTAGAAAAGCACAACTGTCCTCGACAGGGATAGTTGTACGCTTCGGTAGAGTAGAGACTGCTCCCTCCACCTTAGGGACCGTTTGCCACAAGTCCCGTGTAGCGGCATCTATGGGAAACATCTTTTTAAAAACAGGAGGGGGAGAGAACAGTACACCTGGTCTATCCCATTCCTTAGTAATAATTTCTGAAAACCTCTTAGGTATTGGAAAAACATCAGTGTAAACAGGCACTGCAAAGTATTTATCCAATTTACACAATGGGACTACAATGGCGTCACAGTCATCCAGAGTTTCTAAAACCTCCCTGAGCAACATGCGGAGGTGATCAAGCTTACATTTAAATGTAGACATATCAGAATCAGGTTGAAGTGTCTTCCCTGAGTCAGAAAAATCACCCACAGATAGAAGCTCTCCTTCGGCTTCTGCACATTGTGAGGGTATATCGGACATAGCTATTAAAGCGTCAGAGAGCTCTGTATTTGTTCTAGCCCCAGAGCTGTCTCACTTTCCTTATAACCCTGGCAGTTTGGACAATACTTCTGCAAGAGTATGATTCATAACTGCCGCCATGTCTTGTAAAGTATACACAATGGGCGCGCTAGATATACTTGGCGCCCCTTGAGCGGGAGTTAAAGGCTCTGACACATGGGGAGAGTTAGTCGGCATAACTTCCCCCTTGTCAATTTCCTCTGGTGATAAATCTTTTAAAGCCAGAATATGGTCTTTATAACTTATAGTAAGATCAGTGCATTTGGTACACATTCTAAGAGGGGGTTCCACAATGGCTTCTAAACATAATGAACAAGGAGTTTCCTCTATGTCAGACATGTTTAACAGGTTTCCTCTATGTCAGACATGTTTAACAGACTAGTAATGAGACCAGCAAGCTTTGAAAACACTTTAATTAATGTGAAAAAGCAGAATATAAAAAACGGTACTGTGCCTTTAAGGGAAAAAAACAAACACAAAAACTGCAAAACAGTGAAAAAAGCAGTTAACTATGATTTTTTTACAGTGTATATAATAGACTAAAATAGCATTGCACCCACTTGCAAATGGATGATTAACCCCTCAGGTTCAAAAACGAAGCAAAAAAACGGTAAAAAAACGTTATAACAGTCACAAGCAAACTGCCACAGCTCTACTGTGGCTCCTACCTTCCCATAAAACGACTTTTGTAGGCACAAAAACCCTTTACAGAGGTCCAATATGTCAGGGGACTCCTTCAGGGAAGCTGGATGTCTCAGAATGTGAAAAACAACTGCGCAATTAGAGCGCAAAAATAGGCCCCTCCCACCATGCACTCAAAGTCAGAGGGCCTTAAAAAACTATTCCTAGAATTAAAATAACAGCCATGTGGAAAACTAGGCCCCAAATAAAGATTTATCACCTCAGTAAAAACAGAATTTATGTTTACCTGATAAATTACTTTCTCCAACGGTGTGTCCAGTCCACGGCGTCATCCTTACTTGTGGGATATTCTCTTCCCCAACAGGAAATGGCAAAGAGCCCAGCAAAGCTGGTCACATGATCCCTCCTAGGCTCCGCCTTCCCCAGTCATTCGACCGACGTAAAGGAGGAATATTTGCATAGGAGAAATCATATGATACCGTGGTGACTGTAGTTAAAGAAAATAAATCATCAGACCTGATTAAAAAACCAGGGCGGGCCGTGGACCGGACACACCGTTGGAGAAAGTAATTTATCAGGTAAACATAAATTCTGTTTTCTCCAACATAGGTGGGTCCGGTCCACGGCGTCATCCTTACTTGTGGGAACCAATACCAAAGCTTTAGGACACGGATGATGGGAGGGAGCAAATCAGGTCACCTAGATGGAAGGCACCACGGTTTGCAAAACCTTTCTCCCAAAAATAGCCTCAGAAGAAGCAAAAGTATCAAATTTGTAAAATTTGGTAAAAGTGTGCAGTGAAGACCAAGTCGCTGCCTTACATATCTGATCAACAGAAGCCTCGTTCTTAAAGGCCCATGTGGAAGCCACGGCCCTAGTGGAATGAGCTGTGATTCTTTCAGGAGGCTGCCGTCCGGCAGTCTCATAAGCCAATCTGATGATGCTTTTAAGCCAAAAAGATAGAGAGGTAGAAGTTGCTTTTTGACCTCTCCTTTTACCAGAATAAACAACAAACAAGGAAGATGTTTGTCTGAAATCCTTTGTAGCATCTAAATAGAATTTTAGAGCACGGACAACGTCCAAATTGTGTAACAAACGTTCCTTCTATGAAACTGGATTCGGACACAAAGAAGGTACAACTATCTCCTGGTTAATATTTTTGTTGGAAACAACCTTCGGAAGAAAACCAGGCTCAGTACGTAAAACCACCTTATCTGCATGGACCAGATAGGGCGGAGAACACTGCAGAGCTGATAACTCAGAAACTCTTCTAGCGGAAGAAATTGCAACCTAAAACAAAACTTTCCAAGATAATAACTTAATATCTACGGAATGTAAGGGTTCAAACGGAACCCCTTGAAGAACTGAAAGAACTAGATTAAGACTCCAGGGAAGAGTCAAAAGTCTGTAAACAGGCTTGATTCTAACCAGAGCCTGAACAAACGCTTAAACGTCTGGCACAGCTGCCAGCCTTTTGTGAAGTAAAACAGATAAAGCAGAGATCTGTCCCTTCAGAGAACTCGCAGAAAATCCTTTCTCCAAACCTTCTTGTAGAAAGGAAAGAATCTTAGGAATTTTTATCTTGTTCCATGGGAATCCTTTAGATTCACACCAACAGATATATTTTTTCCATATATTATGGTAAATTTTTCTAGTTACAGGCTTTCTAGCCTGAATAAGAGTATCTATTACAGAATCTGAAAACCCACGCTTTGATAAAATCAAGCGTTCAAACTCCAAGCAGTCAGTTGGAGGAAAACCAGATTCGGATGTTCGAATGGACCCTGAACAAGAAGGTCCTGTCTCAAAGGTAGCTTCCATGGTGGAGCCGATGACACATTCACCAGGTCTGCATACCAAGTCCTGCGTGGCCACACAGGAACCATCAAGGTCACCGAAGCCCTCTCCAGATTGATCCTGGCTACCAGCCTGGGAATGAGAGGAAACGGTGGGAATACATAAGCTAGGTTGAAGATCCAAGGTGCTACTATTGTATCCAATAGAGTCGCCTTGGGATCCCTGGATTTGGACCCGTAACAAGGGACCATGAAGTTCTGACGAGAGGCCATCAGAACCATGTCTGGAATGCCCCATAATTGAGTTATTTGGGCAAAGATTTCCAGATGGAGTTCCCACTCCCCCGGATGCTCCTCCATCGCCAGGGAACTCCTCGTTACCCCCTGATGGTTGATATATGTAACAGTCGTCATGATGTCTGATTGAAACCTTATGAATTTGGCCTTTGCTAGTCGAGGCCAAGCCTTGAGAGCATTGAATATCGCTCTCAGTTCCATTATGTTTATCGGGAGAAGAGAGTCTTCCCGAAACCATAGACCCTGAGTTTTCAGGGGTTCCCAGACCGCGCCCCAGCCCACCAGACTGGCGTCGGTCGTGACAATGACCTATTCTGGTCTGCGGAAGCTCATTCCCTGTGACAGGTTGTCCAGGGTCAGCCACCAACGGAGTGAATCTCTGGTTATTTGATCTACTTGTATCGTCGGAGACAAGTCTGTATAATCCCCATTCCACTGTCTGAGCATGCACAGGTGCAATGGTCTTAGGTTTGATGGTTGCGGCAATGGACATAGTTCCTTTTGCACGAATTCATCTATTACTTCCATGGACTGCGCTATGGAAGGAAGAAGAACAGAATGAAGTACCTGACAAGAGCTTAGAAGTTTTGATTTTCTGGCCTCTGTCAGAAAAACCTTCATTTCTAAGGAAACTATTATTGTTCCCAAGAAGGGAACTCTTGTTGACGGGGACAGAGAACTTTTTTCTATGTTCACTTTCCACCTGTGAGATCTGAGAAAGGCTAGGACAATGACCGTATGAGCCCTTGCTTTTGACAGAGACGACACTTGAATCAGGATGTCGTCCAAGTAAGGTACTACTGCAATGCCCCTTGGTCTTAGCACCGCTAGAAGGGACCCTAGTACCCTTGTGAAAATCCTTGGAGCAGTGGCTAATCCGAATGGAAGTGCCACAGGTAATGCTTGTCCAGAAAGGCGAACCTTAGGAACCGAAAATGTTCCTTGTGGATAGGAATACGTAGGTACGCATCCTTTAAGTCCACCGTGGTCATGAATTGACCTTCCTGGATAGTAGGAAGGATCGTTCGAATGGTTTCCATTTTGAATGATGAAACCCTTAGAAACTTGTTTAGAATCTTGAGATCTAAAATAGGTCTGAATGTTCCCTCTTTTTTGGGAATTATGAACAGGTTGGAGTAAAAACCCATCCCTTGTTCTCCTAATGGAACAGGATGAATCACTCCCATGCTTAACAGGTCTTCTACACAGTGTAAGAATGCCTGTGCGAAGATAATTGAGACCCGTGGAACCTTCCCCTTGGGGGTAGTTCCCTGAATTCCAGGAGATAACCTTGAGAAACTATTTCTAGCGCCCAAGGATCCTGAACATCTCTTGCCCCAGCCTGAGCAAAGAGAGAAAGTCTGCCCCCCACCAGATCCTTCCCAGATCGGGGGCCAACACTTCATGCTGTTTTGGTAGCAGTGGCAGGTGACTTGGCCTGCTTACCCTTGTTCCAGCCTTGCATCGGCCTCCAGGCTGGCTTGGTTTGAGAAGTATTACCCTCTTGCTTAGAGGGTGTAGAATTTGAGGCTGGTCCGTTTCTGCGAAAGGGACGAAAATTTGGCTTCTTTTTAGCCTTAAAAGACCTATCCAGAGGAAGGGCGTGGCCCTTTCCCCCAGTGATGTCTGAAATAATCTCTTTCAAGTCAGGGCCAAACAGTGTTTTACCCTTGAAAGGGATGTTAAGCAAAAGCGCTCTGCGCGCCACGATAGCAAACCCTGAATTATTCGCCGCTAATCTAGCTAATTGCAAAGCGGCATCTAAAATAAAAAAGAGTTAGCCAATTTAAGAGCTTGAACTCTGTCCAAAACCTCCTCGTACGAAGATTCTTTATTGAGCGACTTTTCTAGTTCTTCGAACCGGAAACACGCAGCTGTAGTGACAGGAACAATGCATGAAATTGGTTGTAGAAGGTAACCTTGCTGAACAAACATCTTTTTAAGCAAACCCTCTAACCTTTAATCCATAGGATCTTGAAAGCACAACTATCTTCTATAGGAATAGAAGTGCGTTTGTTTAGAGTAGAAACCGCCCCCTCGACCTTGGGGACTGTATGCTATAAGTCCTTTCTGGGGTAGACTATAGGAACTAATTTCTTAAATATAGGGGGAGGACAAAAGGTATGCCGGGCCTTTCCCACTCCTTATTTACTATGTCCGCCACCCGCTTGGGTATAGGAAAAACATCGGGGGGCACCGGAACCTCTAGGAACTTGTCCATCTTACCTAATTTCTCTGGAATGACCAAATTGTCACAATCATCCAGAGTAGATAATACCTCCTTAAGTAGTGCGTGGAGATGTTGAAATTTAAATTTAAAAGTTACAATATCAGGTTCTGCTTGTTGAGAAATTTTCCCTGAATCTGAAATTTCTCCCTCAGACAAAACCTCCCTCCTGGCCCCTTCAGATAGGTGTGAGGGTATGTCAGAACAGATATCATCAGCGTCCTCTTGCTCTTCAGTGTTTAAAACAGAGCAATCACGCTTTCTCTGATAAGTAGGCATTTTGGAAAAAATGCATGCAATAGAATTATCCATTACAGCCCTTAATTGTTGTATGGTAATAAGTATTGGCGCACTAGATGTACTAGGGGCCTCTTGTGTGGGCAAAACTGGTGTAGACACAGAAGGGGATGATGCAGTACCATGCTTACTCCCCTCATTAGAGGAATCATCTTGGGCAATATCATATCTATGGCATTATTATCCCTACTTTGTTTGGACATTATGACACAAATATATCACATATATTTAAATGGGGAGACACATTGGCTTTCATACATATAGAACATCGTTATCTGATGGTTCAGACATGTTAAACAGGCTTAAACTTGTCAACAAAGCACAAAAAACGTTTTACAATAAAACCGTTACTGTCCCTTTAAATTTCAAACTGAACACACTTTATTACTGAATATGTGAAAAAGTATGAAGGAATTGTTCAAATTTCACCAAAATTTCACCACAGTAACTTAAAGCCTTAAAAGTATTGCACACCAAATTTGAAAGCTTTAACCCTTAAAATAACGGAACCGGAGCCGTTTTTACATTTAACCCCTATACAGTCCCAGGTATCTGCTTTGCTGAGACCCAACCAAGCCCAGAGGGGAATACGATACCAAATGATGCCTTCTATAAGCTTTTTCAGTGGTTCTTAGCTCCTCACACATGCATCTGCATGCCATGCTTTCCAAAAACAACTGCGCATTAGAGGCGCGAAAATGAGGCTCTGTCTATGACTAGAAAAGGCCCCCAGTGAAAAAGGTGTCCAATACAGTGCCTGCCGTTTTTATTAAAACAATCCCCAAGATTTAACAACTATTAAAAGTAATAATCTGCCAAATATACTTAGTAAAGTAATCGTTTTAGCCCAGAAAAATGTCTACCAGTTTTTTAAGCCCTAATGAAGCCCTTTATTCTTTTACTTAAACTAAGAAAATGGCTTACCGGTTCCCATAGGGAAAATGACAGCTTCCAGCATTACCGAGTCTTGTTAGAAATGTGTCATACCTCAAGCAGCAAAAGTCTGCTCACTGTTTCCCCCAACTGAAGTTAATTCCTCTCAACAGTCCTGTGTGGAAACAGCCATCGATTTTAGTAACGGTTGCTAAAATCATTTTCCTCTTACAAACAGAAATCTTCATCTCTTTCCTGTTTCAGAGTAAATAGTACATACCAGCACTATTTTAAAATAACAAACTCTTGATTGAAGAATAAAAACTACATTTAAACACCAAAAAACTCTAAGCCATCTCCGTGGAGATGTTGCCTGTACAACGGCAAAGAGAATGACTGGGGAAGGCGGAGCCTAGGAGGGATCATGTGACCAGCTTTGCTGGGCTCTTTGCCATTTCCTGTTGGGGAAGAGAATATCCCACAAGTAAGGATGACGCCGTGGACCGGACACACCTATGTTGGAGAAAAAACGTTCTTTATATATATATAACGTTTTACATACTAAGCCATAATAGAAAGTAATAATAAACGACTGGCATCATGCTTACTGCAAGCATGATGCCAGTCATTTATTAAAGCACTGCAATCAGGCATACCTTAACTATATCATGCACTGTCAGCATTTTCTAGTTCTTATCATCCTCTAGAAAAAAATATACTGAACATACCTCAGGGGAGTTAATTCTGCAGGCCGTTCTCCCAGCTGAAGTTTCCCCATACTCTTCAGTTATGTGTGAGAACAGCAGTGGACCTTAGTTACAACCTGCTAAGATCATCAAAAACCTCAGGCAAATTCTTCTTCTAATTTCTGCCTGAGGTAAAAAAACAGTACAACGCCGGCACCATTTAAAAATAACAAACTTTTGATTGAAGATAAACTACACTAATTCACCACATCTCTCTAGCTACTTCCCTTGTCGAGAACTGCAAGAGAATGACTGGAGGTGGCAGTTAGGGGAGGAGCTATATACACAGCTCTGCTGTGGGTGATCCTCTTGCAGCTTCCTGTTGGGAAGGAGAATATCCCACAAGTAATGGATGAATCCGTGGACTGGATACACCTTACAAGAGAAAACATTTTTTGCAAGGTGTTATAATCAATCCATATCTAATAACTGCTCTTTTGTAAAATAAAGCAAGGCTATCTAATTTACAAAACTTGGTTTTATTTAATTTTAAGATAAATAAAGATGTTATATACCACAACAGTTAAGTCTGTTAAATCTGTATTGCATGTTCAAACCTTAATAACAGATAAAAACAGATAATTAAACCTTTACTCCAGGAGTATATGAGTTTGGAAGTTCCAGAGCAGTGTTAATTTTGTTGCTGAAAATTTTTCAAATCTGAACAATCAATTGATTCTTCCTATAGAAGAAAGCATAACCCACGAGTATGGGTTTAAGTTATGCTGTGCCTGTGCTAGCTGCACAAACTTTTTGTTCTGTTGAGTTACTTGATACTTGTTTTAATTATAAACAGAGGACTTAATGTTTTTATATTGGGTAATATGTGCAATGGCGTTATAGTCAATACAATTTACAGGTTTTTTTTTATACTTTAAAGTTGTACTTCCGTTCGTTTATGAAACTTAATTTTAAGTTAAATAAAGACGTTATATATTACAACTGCTAAATCTGTATTGCTGGTTTAAACCTTAATACCATAAATAATAAAAGGTGTTATGTTTACTCCTGGAGTATATAATGAGTTTGGAATATTATAGAAAAATGCTTAAATAATGCATTACACTTTAACTTAACCCCTTAGATTTTAGTTGACTAAAATCTACTTGTGATTTAGTCGACTAAAACTAGACTAAAACAATTCAGATGACTAAAATACGACTAAAACTAAAATTGCATTTTAGTCAAAAGACTAAAACTAAATCAAAATTTGCAGTCAAAATTAACACTGTTTAAAGCAGCCTCTCAACCATTTTTCTCTTAGGCGTTTTTGACTGGCAGGTCTTTCAGCCAATCAGAGCCTCACCATGCATCCCATGTAAATCACAGCACGCTCCCGTGCTTGTAACTCAGACTGCAAGACGAACTGCACACGAACAACTCGCTACACTATTTGAGCAACTTAAACAGTGAGGCTGCTTCATTCAACAGTCTCACTGTTTCTGTTGCACGTGCGCAGTTCGTCTTGCAGTCTGAGTTACAAGCATAGGAGCGTGCTTTGATTAATTTACATGGGGCGCATGGTCCCAGAGGCAGAACTTTTTTTCATTTTCTGCAATGAGATTTTTTTTTAGTGAAAATATTTCTGCAGCGTCTCTGAGGATTCAATGTGTTGCTGCGTTCTTTGCCCTTACTCAGTATGCATGAGGACAAGTTCATGTACCGCCTCACTGATGTACGTTCCCACAGTGTCAGTCTGCCTGGGAACCTTCTCTACTGTACTATTGGGGTCTATATGCTTATTTTGGAGGGGCTGCTGCTCCATGCTTATACCGCTGATGTATACTATATGCTTCCTAAAGTATGGCAATAGGGCAGGGCGATATGGGCAAAAATGAAAAACGCAATTTAGGACCCAAAAAAACGTGATTGCGATTATCATCGCAATTTTCTTACAAATGACTAAAACACCTTATTTTTTTTAATTAAAATATATTTAACACTACAGAATCTTAATGTACATGTTTCTCAATGTCCAACACTCTGGGTGCATAAAAATACAAACCACAAACTAGTTAAAAAGCCAGTCACCAATCAGGCAGCTAGCTCCCAGCCCCTCTATACCTAACTATTCTTTTCAGCATAGAGAACTAAGCAAATTAGATACCAATCAGCAAGCTCTAACCAGTAAGTTGATCCAAAAATGGGCAAGCCTTAGCTTCGATTCCTGCTTTTTCAAATAAAGATATAACAAGAAAAATTCATAATAGGACTAAATTAGAAAGTTGCTTTTTTAATCAACTTTGAGTTTCTTTGTTTCATCTAATATTCAGTTTTTTTGTTTTATTTAAACACATGCTCCTGTGCTGAATCACCGATTTCTTATCAAACTTATAAAATAAAGACATGTGTTACTCTCCAGCAGTAAAACTGAGGCAGTTATCCTTACCAGTCAGTGAGAATTAGGATGCATTAGTATCCATTTAAAAACAGCTGTCAAGTAACTTTTTTTTTTTTTAGTACAGTCCTTCTACATTGTGTTTGCTAATGCCAATGGCTTCCATACACACCTACAGGGTTTCACCACAGTAGAGCATTACGGATTTAACTGTCCCAGTATAAACTCACAGCACACACCTGACAGAATTGTCGTCATGTGAACAACATACCTAAATCTGCTCTTCAGTTTCCCGCTCACCCATGATGTCACGTGACAGTGTAGTTGTCCTTCTCTGGCTGCTAGTCTTGAGTCAATCCGTCTATTTCCAGGGTCTTGATTTGCCATCTTTGAAATTGGAAGCTGACTTTTTCCCTTCAAATGTTAGCATAAGGACAATTTACGTGTCTTTACCCGACATATAATTCCACTTGCCTTGTTAGTTGTGGGTATTACATAAATTTGTTAAACTATAAATATAATCTAAGATATTGGAGGAAAGAACGCCGTTGTCCCTATTAAAACATGGCTGACGCCGGTGTCTATAGTCAGCGGCCATTAGCTGGCCAGTGACAGGAGGTGGAATTATGTTATAGGTTGCCTGAAAACTTCCGGTGACGTGGTCTGTCTGCACCGGCGAGTAAGATGGCTGCTCTCCACCGTTTGCGCTGGTCCTCCTCACTTTGTCTGCTGTGCTTCACTGGGGCTCGCGGGGCTCCCCGTACCCTAGTTTTGCTGGAAAAGAGAAGTTTTTCATTTTTTTTCAAAAAAATTGCGTACTCACGTTTTTTAAATAGTGGCAATTAATCGCGGTTTTAAACCGCATATGCGATTAATCGTGCAGCCCTAAACAGAGCATATGCGAATAATACAAGGAGGTTTAATCAATAACACATTTATTGTTGATTAAACGTTCATGTATTATTAGTATATACTCTGTTGCACCTACATAATTTTTCCTTTTGAGTGCGGAGATGGATATAGTATGCAAACAGACTGCACTCACTGGATTTGTGATAAGTAATACAATGTATGTGATTAACTCAAAGTGATGTTTCAGGGTCAACAAAGCCCTTCCTCAGACCAGACATCAAAGTGAAAAAAACAGTGCTTTTAAAGCCCCAAAAGCCCACCCCGTGTTGGAAAATTCCGGTAAAAAGTAACCCTTTTGTCATGGTGATCCTACAACAACAGTAATCATTGCTTTAAACAAGTTGATACATACATAAATGTGTCAACAAAATTAGTTAATATCCAAACTCATAAAACCCTATTATCAAGTGCATAAGTACATTAAAAAAAAAGCAGTAAAATGTGACAACACAATTAATACATAACATTCATATAGAGAAAAGTGAGGTGAATATCCAATATGTGTACAACTTGCGTGTGAAAACTTTACTTTGGTTTGTCCACCTGGGACTTTAGTTACGGTTTCAATATCTGCCACACTTGTGGCGATCTTATCATCATGTCAGTCTGTATAGTTCATGCTAGTATACTGATCACATTAGTGGTGCCGATAAATCTACTGAGCCAAGTCAATATTCTATTTAGTGTTATTTCTGTACT